>NC_047115.1:73629301-73929301 GCF_902500255.1 Thalassophryne amazonica
GAGTGCTCCAGCCGGTTTACAGACCGCCCACAGCGTCTGAGAGCGCGGCGCGCTCTGAGCACCGATCGACAGGCTCAAACCCGCTGAAACAACCAGATCATTTCCAACGTGAAGGCTTTGTTGATCTGGGACGTTGTCTGACTTTCACAAAAAGGCAGAAGGCGTGGACATCAGCACTTTTTCGGCACATTCCACTGTTACAGGAGTTTTTTCATGGAAAAAGAAGCGGATGAATGCGCCACCGTGCCGCTCATGGCGCGGGACAAAACCACCTCCGTGTTGGTCTCTCAGACAGCTTCCGGTTGCTTTTCAGTCGTGTGAATATCCGAGAAATTGAGCATGAGCTGGACATGCCCCAACATGTCCTGTGAGGCTTCATCACGGCGTTGCCTTGCGCCATGTGGCTCCGCCGCAACGCATGGAATTCCTCCGCACGTCTGTCTCAATGTGCCGAAAAAGTGCTGATGTCCATGTCTTCCGCAATTCCTGTGCTAGTCAGACGACACACCGGATCAAGACAGCGTCCAGTTTAGAAATGAATGGCACATTCCACTGTTACAGGAGTTTTTGTCATGGAAAGAGGAGTGGAGGAATCCTATGTGTAGCGGCAGAGCCGCATGGCGCAAAGCAACGCCATGATGAAGCCTCACAGGACATGTTGGGGCATCTCCAGCTCATGCTCAATTTCTTTTCACACGACTGAAAAGCAACCGGAAGCTGTCTGAAAGCCACCTGAAAGCCGTCCTGAGAGACCAACACGGAAAAAAAAAATCCGGAAATCACAATGTATGATTTTTTAAAATAATTTATTTGTTTGTTACTGCTGCAAATAAGTATTTGAACACCTACCAACCAGCAAGAATTCTGGCTCACACAGGCCTGTTAATTTTTCTTTAAGAAGCCCTCTTATTCTGCACTCTTTACCTGTATCAATTGCACCTGTTTGAACTTGTTACCTGTATAAAAGACACCTGTTCACACACTCCAACCTGTCCACCATAGCCAAGACCAAAGAGCTGTCTCAGGACACCAGGGACAAAACTGTAGACCTGGACACGGCTGGGATGGTCTACAGGACAACAGGCAAGCAGCTTAGTAGAAGACAACAACTGTTATGATTATTTATTAGAAAGTGGAAGAAACACAAGATGACTGTCAATCTCCCTCGGTCTGGGATTCCATGCAAGATCTCACTTTGTGGAGTAAGGATGATTCTGAGAAAACTCAGAACTACACAAGAGGACCTGGCCAATGACCTGAAGAGAGCTGGGACCACAGTCAAAAATATTACATTAGTAACACATGATGCTGTCATGGTTTAAAATCCTGCAGGGCAGCAAGGTTCCCCTGCTCAAGCCAGCACATGTCCAGGCCCATTTGAAGTTCACCATTGACCGTCTGGATGATCCAGAGGGGCATGGGAGAAGGTCATGTGGTCAGATGAGACCAGAATAGAGCTTTTTGGAATCAACTCAACTTACCATGTTTAGAGGATGAGAACAACCCCAAGAAAACCATCTCAACCGTGAAGCATGAGGGTGGAAACATCATACTCTGGGGGTGCTCTTCTGAAAAGGGGACAGGACGACTGCGCTGTATTGAAGGGAGGATGGATGGGGTCTTGTATGCAAGATTTTGGCAAACAACCTCCTTCCCTCAGTAAGAGCATTGAAGATGGGTCATGGCTGGGTCTTCCAGCATGACAATGACCCCAAACACACAGCCAGGGAAACTAAGGAGGGGCTCCGTAAGAAGCATTTCAAGGTCCTGAAGTGGCCTGGCCAGTCTCCAGACCTGAACTCAATAGAAAATCTTTGGAGGGAGCTGAAACTCCAAACCTGAAAGATTTGGTGAAGATCTGTATGGAGGAGTGGACCAAAATCCCTGCTGCAGTGTGTACAAACCTGGTGAGAAACTACAGGAAACGTTTGACCTCTGTAATTGCAAACAAAGGCTACTGTACCAAATATTAACATTGATTTTCACAGGTGTTCAAATACTTATTTGCAGCAGTAACATACAAATGAATTATTAAAAAAATCATACATTGTGATTTCCGGATTTTCTTTTTTTTTTTTTTTTTTTTTTTTTAGATTATGTCTCTCACAGTGGACATGCACCTAAGATGAAAATTTCAGACCCCTCCATGATTTCTAAGTGGGAGAACCTGCAAAATCGCAGGGTGTTCAAATACTTATTTTCCTCACTGTATATTCTGAATCCTCATGACACGGGGAACAAACTGATACCATTTTTTTAAAAATTGAACTGAAAATTACCCAGGCAGATTCAAATTTCCAGCCCTGTATATGTGTTGGCCATCTCTGTTTATTTAATCCCTTCCTTCAGCTGCTTTATGTTCTCAACTGTTAAGCACCTGACTGTCCTGTGCAACCCAATTTGCCTTCCTGTCTGAACACATTAATTTTATGTTTGTAAAATTGCAATGTAAAAACAGTGAAATACACCACTACCTCAATTTTGATTCATTGATATTTACATTTACTGTTACCTACCTTTCGTGTGTAATTTTGTTATAAATTTAATTGCAAAACAAAGTCTGCATGAAGGACTTCAAATGTGGTTCCAAGTATTTCCACTTAGTTTGGGGAGTCCACCTCTTATAGTTCTGCTGGACAGACTTTAGCCCATTAACTATTATATTTATAAGACATCAGCTTAACAAAAACAAATGTTGGGCAATTGTTTTGATTAACATGATTGGCATTTGGCTTATGTCTAAATCAGGTTAACCCGGGCAATGCCGGGTACCCCAGCTAGTATGCAATAATTTTTAATATATGGTCATTTGAGTTCAGTAAATGTGTCTCGGACACCAACAGATAGAGGGAGCACCAGAGAGTTTATTTATTTATTTTTGCCAGTTATATAATTTTCTACCATATCTCACAGTATGTTGTGATTCAGCAGCATGAAACATACATTAATCTATTGGTTCGTGATATTGTCACGAAAAGCGACACATTTTCGTAACGGGAGCACAAATTCATACTGATTCATTCCGTGATGGCTGCATGAAATTAAAAGTGAAGCGGGAGGTGGGTGGGGGGAGGCGGTTAGGGTTGGGGAAAGGAGTAGGTTTAGGTTATGGTTAAGGTTATGGTTAGGGATAGGAGTAGAATTAGTAATAGTGAGTTAAAAAAAAAACCCTGTCACGAAAATTTTAATCATTTCATGATGGGAGCACGAAAAAAAAAACAAAAAAACATGAGACTGGGTTGGTAATTTCATTGTTGTCATTGACACCTCTATTGTTGTAGAATCCAAACAGTGTGTGAAGCTGCCGGCTGCTGTGCTTGAAATTTTTGGAATGTACACGGAAATTGATGAGCTGCTGTGAACAGTCCTGTCTTCTGTGCTGCTGTAGCTCATAAAGTTAAATATATAATGTTGGTGTTGTTAAGGAAACTTCAAGAACCTTCGAGAAAAGTCCTTAATCCTCAAGTTGCTCTGGTGTGCAGTTGAGCGCCTTGAACGGCAGCACGCTGACATTGTTTTTGTTGTTGTTATTGTGTGTGTGTGTGTGTGTGTTTGTGTGTGTGTGAATGGATGAATGTAAGTCAAAACACTTCCAACATCTGCTTCAGATGGGAAAGTACAATAGAAATTCTTGAATGTTCTTCACATTATAAGAATTTGCATCTAGTAGTACCCCCATCACACATAGCCGGAATCACACAGAAGGGGCATCCGACTTATGAATTGGTGCAAATCCGAAAAGTGTCGGACTTCAGTTCCAAAACATTCTGACAGCCATCAGCAGAAGTCGACACAATTGGTCAAAATCGGCTGGCGACCCCGAGTGTGACGCACATGTTCAAAACTCTCCGGGTGCTGTTGAAATGGGACACCTTTCCAACGGCGGCCCATGTATAATCTGACGACCATCCACAATTTACATATTTTGACTGCATCAAAACAGCATTTGAAACGATCTGATTGCGGTTGATTGAGCTCTGAGATCGATTGGTCACAGCGAAGCCTGGTGACATATTTGTCCACCTCCACTGGACCCCGGCCAGGGAGGGCAAAGTAAATGTTACGTAATAACATGTATGTGGCACTGTGCGCACATCAGAGGCTCTTTGCAGCTGAACGGGATGTCACCGCTGTAACGCACGTATTATTACATGTACACCTCTGTCTGTAGCAGGTATGATGTGGAAATGTTTGCCCAGCACATGACGACATAAATAAACATGTTACTCACCTCCGGTACCCTGCGTTCCACAGCGCAGCGCAGACAGCTGGTGAAGTCCCTTTCACCCGGCTGCGCTGTGTGCTGGCAACGTCGATCAGCTGACAAAAGCATAATCCACCTCTGGTTTAAATAAATCCCATGTGAAGCGCCGTCCCGCACCGATAATCCAACTGCAGTTGTGTTAAGAGGCGTATCAAGTGAAATGGCCACAAAAAATAGTTTAAAAAACGAGAAAGTCCATTGGCTGCATCTGAAAGTTGCGCACATGTGGGAAGTTGGCGCACTGCCAGCACAGTGCAACAGCAGTTACAGAGTCCAGCCGGACGAATAAATAACAGAGCTCAATAAAATCTAGATATACATACAAATCTATCTATCTATCTATCTATCTATCTATCTATCTATCTATCTATCTATCTATCTATCTATCTATCTATCTATCTATCTATCTATCTATCTATCTATCTATCTATCTATCTATCTATCTATCTATCTATCTATCTATCTATCTATCTATCTATACTCAACAAAAATATAAACGCAACACTTTTGGTTTTGCTCCCATTTTGTATGAGATGAACTCAAAGATCTAAAACTTTTTCCACATACACAATATCACCATTTCCCTCAAATATTGTTCACAAACCAGTCTAAATCTGTGATAGTGAGCACTTCTCCTTTGCTGAGATAATCCATCCCACCTCACAGGTGTGCCATATCAAGATGCTGATTAGACACCATGATTAGTGCACAGGTGTGCCTTAGACTGTCCACAATAAAAGGCCACTCTGAAAGGTGCAGTTTTGTTTTATTGGGGGGGGGGGGATACCAGTCAGTATCTGGTGTGACCACCATTTGCCTCATGCAGTGCAACACATCTCCTTCGCATAGAGTTGATCAGGTTGTCAATTGTGGCCTGTGGAATGTTGGTCCACTCCTCTTCAATGGTTGTGCGAAGTTGCTGGATATTGGCAGGAACTGGTACACGCTGTCGTATACGCCGGTCCAGAGCATCCCAAACATACTCAATGGGTGACATGTCCGGTGAGTATGCCGGCCATGCAAGAAGTGGGACATTTTCAGCTTCCAAGAATTGTGTACAGATCTTTGCAACATGGGGCCGTGCATTATCCTGCTGCAATGTGAGGTGATGTTCTTGGATGTATGGCACAAAAATGGGCCTCAGGATCTCGTCACGGTATCTCTGTGCATTCAAAATGCCATCAATAAAATGCACCTGTGTTCTTCGTCCATAACAGACACCTGCCCATACCATAACCCCACCGCCACCATGGGCCACTCGATCCACAACATTGACATCAGAAAACCGCTCACCCACACGACGCCACAGCAGTAACATACAAACCGGGATTCAACCGTGAAGAGAACACCTCTCCAATGTGCCAAACGCCAGCGAATGTGAGCATTTGCCCACTCAAGTCGGTTACGACGACGAACTGGAGTCAGGTCAAGACCCCGATGAGGACGACGAGCATGCAGATGAGCTTCCCTGAGATGGTTTCTGACAGTTTGTGCAGAAATTCTTTGGTTATGCAAACCGATTGTTTCAGCAGCTGTCCGAGTGGCTGGTCTCAGACGATCTTGGAGGTGAACATGCTGGATGTGGAGGTCCTGGGCTGGTGTGGTTACACGTGGTCTGCGGTTGTGAGGCTGGTTGCATGTACTGCCAAATTCTCTGAAATGCCTTTGGGAGATGGCTTATGGTAGAGAAATGAACATTCAATACACGAGCAACAGCTCTGGTTGACATTCCTGCTGTCAGCATGCCAATTGCACGCTCCCTCAAATCTTGCGACATCTGTGGCATTGTGCTGTGTGATAAAACTGCACCTTTCAGAGTGGCCTTTTATTGTGGGCAGTCTAAGGCACACCTGTGCACTAATCATGGTGTCTAATCAGCATCTTGGTATGGCACACCTGTGAGGTGCGATGGATTATCTCAGCAAAGGAGAAGTGCTCATTATCACAGATTTAGACTGGTTTGTGAACAATATTTGAGGGAAATGGTGATATTGTGTATGTGGAAAAAGATTTAGATCTTTGAGTTCATCTCATACAAAATGGGAGCAAAACCCAAAGTGTTGCGTTTATATTTTTGTTGAGTATATCTATCTATCTATCTATCTATCTATCTATCTATCTATCTATATATATATATATATATATATATATATCATTTTTCGGAGTCCAGCATGTCCTGTGAGACTTCAACACGTAGGTGCTTTTGCTCCGCCGTCAGCAGCTTCGGCACGAATTTCGCCTCCACTCTTTTCATGGCCAAATCTTCTGTCACAGTGGAATGTGCTGAAAAGTGCTGATGTCCACCTCTTCTGCAATTTCTTGGACAGTCACACGACGGTCCCGCATCACCACAGTGTTCACTTTGGAAATGATCTGGTCATTTCGGCATGTTGATGGCCGACTGGAGCGTGACTCGCTCTCCACCGTTGTGCGGCCGTCTTTAAACCGGTTGTACCGCTCCTTAATCTGTGTGATGCCCTTAGGATCGTCACCAAAAGCCGTCTGAATCTTCTGAATAGTTTCCACCTGGCTGTCGCCCAGTTTCTGGCAAAATTTGATGCAGTAGCGCTGCTCCAGTCGTTCTGCCATTTTCCTTGCAATGAAAATCCGCCGAGAGCACTACGCACATCCTCACACAAAGGCTGCTCGCCAGCAAATGACGCAATCGACAGGCGTGAAAAAATTCACGCATGCGCACGAAGGTTCAAGGTTTGCTCATGCAAGCACACGTGATTCAAATCTATCAGGTTTTTGCAAAATATAAAAGGTCAGATACTTTTCTAACAGACCTCGTATATCTAACATTTTGTGGACAATCAGAAACAGGAACCGAATGCAAAAGTTGCTCGCGAATCACAAGCAAGTGGTAAAGAATATGGAAGTGCCAAATCCTGCAGATCCTTGACTGGCTACTTGAGGCTGGCTTCAAAAAGTGAGTCGCTCCCATTGTTTCCAGATGGAAGGGAGAAGCTGTGGCATTTTACTGATTATTGACAATTAAGGCAAACTGATGTAACAGGTAAACACAACAAAGTACTATTACTCCTTAGTAGTAAAAGTAAAGCGCCAGTCACAACCCACCATGCATTCTTTTTCGCCGTACGTTTTCTGCAGATGCCACGGCCACTACATTTTTGTGAAAACGTACGGAGGCAGTAGCAAGAGGAGGGAGAGAGTACGTTCAACGCACGTCTCTAGGAGTGTAACGATAAAGAGAGTTGACAATAAAGCAGTGTGTGTGTGTGTGGGGGGGTTGGTTTTTCTTTTGATGTGTGTGTTATGAGCGGGACCGGAGCGGCAGGTGTTTTTCGGCGTCGGCGATGCATGTGGATGTCCAACCTGTTAGTGAAAAGTCACACAAGGTGTGAAATACTGATAGAGGAATATATTCACTACACAGCTGATTACCAGCTTTTTAAATTTTAACTTAATTCTAATTTATATATGTGTATCACAATCTTCAAGATCTGACACCTACAATTTAATTCCATAGTATGTGGTGAGTAGCCTACTGCCTCAGTAAGGATTTGGTTAATTCAATAGTAATTGAATGAAAATGTGCTGCTTTGAATCCGTACTGAGGCAGTACTCACAACGTGCGTCTTCTGTACTGCTGGTGAATCCGCAGCCTGACTGCAGTGAAAGTTCTGCATGCACTAAAACCTCTACGGCGTGTCTGTGTGCTCCTAAATTTAGCCCACGTTTTGCAAGGAGACTGCACGCACGTGCAATTACGGCAGGTTGTGACCACAGCTTACGTCCCTTCGGCTGCTCCCTTGTTTGCACTCGGGGCCGCCACAGCAAATCCAAGGTGGCTCTGCATGCTGAATTGGCACAGGTTTTACGCCGGCTGCCGTTCCTGACGCAAACTCCACATTACATGGAGAAATGTGGCAGGGGGTGGGATTTGAACCCGGAACCTTCTGCACTGAAACCAAGCGCATTAACCACTTGGCCACCACCCCTGTTCCTTAGTAGTACTAACCTTAATTCCTGCACCAAGGAGCAGGTTACCAAAGCTCTCAGTCACATATTAAGAACTATTGTAGACCATGGTACTTCAAAATATCACTTATGCCTGAGAAATCCAATTGTAAGAGCAATAATTCCAAAAAGACTGTTTATTAAGTCAGCAGGGTGGGGCTAAGGGCTGTGCCCCACAAAGCTCGACAGGGTTCAGGCTGTCAGATATGCAGTAGTGGAGCTCAGAACAAACCTTTCTGAAAAGGTTTAATCCACAACGCCTTTTCCTGTTGTGAAAGTGTAGTGACACTGACCCATAACAGGGGGCGTAAATGAATGGACAATGAATGAGCCGAAAATAGAACACTTTACTGTTGTGAATGTGCACAACGAAATACAGATGGTTACAGAATTTGTATGCAGTCACTCTACAGAGGTGACGTGTGGGCAGGCTCGAGGATAGAAGACGTCTCTCCAGAGAAGAACCGGATCCCACACGATTTCCACTGCCACCGAACCCGGAGGATACTGGAGCCGCCAAGTCCCGAGTCCCCAGGTGGCCACCGTCTCCGGCTGTCGGATCTGGTACTGCTGGCAGGAAGCAGAAACAGTTAGGTGTGTGTGTGTGCACACCCAGTAACACAGTCAGATAAGCAGGTGGGAATTGCACCTCCACCTCCGCAATACTGAACACAGTCAGTCCACTAAACCCGACCAGTTGCTTGACTTACGAGTCGTGAAGGGTGAGCTCCGTCACCCTGCCGTCAACGACTGATTCAGCCTCCCGCTGACACAAGCAAGTAGGTCCTTCTGAAATGAATAACAAAAGGTTACGTGCAATACGGCACAATATCTAGCTGAGGAATATTACCTCTAATGGTAGGCGATATCTCGGCAGCGGGGTGGAGATGTCGTCCGGCTTTTATGGAGTGGTTGATGAAGTGGAGATTGGTGACAGCTGTCATGAGTCGATGAGTGACAGCTGTCACTCCTGGCTGTTCCCGTGAGGTGGCAGTGCCCTCTCGTGCCTGAAGCCCGCACTTCAGGCAGGGCGCCCTCTGGTGGTGGGCCAGCAGTAACTCCTCTTCAGCGGCCCACACAACATTTTCCTATAGCATCATTAGCGTTTCCCTTTCCTGCATCTAAGTCTATCTATGAACCTGGCAACCTTGACAGCTGCATGTGACAAGCTTGCGTAGTGGGTGTAGCCCTTAGTTTAGTAATCATTTTTCAGTAGTTATTTTAACATTACTTATTTACAGTTGTACATTTGGAGCCCAAAAGTTTCCATTTGCATTTTTTTTTAAACTTGCCAACTGTTTTGTCTTGGCAAAAAAAAAAAATCACTCAGTGACTCATGGACTCTTTTAGTCTGGAAAGGATACACCTCTTGTAATCCTTGGTTTATAGGGAAAGAAAAGCTGCGCACTTTGACCACTTCTCAAGTGGAATCTTTGCAGTGGGACAGCCTAATTGCTCCAATTATAATGTAAGTGACAAATGATTGCAGCCTCGGAAACATGCAGCCTCTGAATTGGGATACAGCCTTAGTTTATTGGTAAAAGTAGGATCCATTAATTTGATTAGTAAGTCAATGCTGCAACACATGCAGTCAGACAGTTTGGAGAATAGACTTACATATATAAATTACAGGGGATGTGTCCACAAGGTGATATGTAATCAACACCAACCATCTTGCAAGGGAGCTATCATAGTCATATGACTATGAAGAGCTGCAGTTATTTTGTTGCTCCTGTTTTTGTCTTGTATGGCTCTGCATGTTGATTTGGATGTTTTATGCCAGATGCTGTTCCTGATGCATGACATACATGGAAAACTGGGGGCATGGTTGGTTTTGACCAAGAGACCTTCTTGTTGGAGAGAAAACGCATTAACCACTGCTGCACCATGCCCCCTGTGCACAGGATGAGAAAAAGTACATGCTCCATTGATGGATGCAACTCTCTCACATGCTCTGTCACCCATGACACTGCTCATTATGTTAAATTACTTACATAGTGTCAACATAAATTATGAAATATGCATAAAAAAGAAATGATGAATTTTACATAATTGCAAATTAGACTTTCAATTTTTGGTAAATGAATAATCAACATCTCAATTTAGGTTACTAAATACTAAAATAATAATTGGGAAACAAAAAAATGTAATGCTCAACCAAACCTTTTGCTCAATGTACCCACCTATCTAAAACTGTGCATAAATGACACAATTTTACACAAATCATTTCTTGATTGATTGGCTTGTATTTGAAATTGAAACAATGCCTATATTGTTTATTATTTTAATAAAATTTCAGTAATACAGGCAACATAAATCTAATTATTTGATTATAAATAAACTGCAGTTGAATTAAAATCAGGTGACAAATTTTTGAATAATGATGTATGATGTTAGAGATGTATCTACATTATAAGAGCCAAGTGGCCTCTGTATGCGTACGTGCATGTGTATGGCTTTGATCACGGAGAAACTGAGGAGAGCTGCCATTTGCCATTTGTTATGCTTATGTATTTTGAGTCAAGGGATGAACGCTGCGAAAATGGCAAGTTGATAGGACTAATATTTTTTGGAGAATTTACTGATAGAGACATTGTGCTGCAATGCACCATGGGAGTTTGGGGTTTTAAATGTTGTGGTTCATGTTAGTTTAACAGTGTTGTTAGTGTTATTGATTTATTGGGTTTTTGTAGTTCAATTGGTTTAGTCAGTTTAGTTAAGTGTCATGTTGCCGTTACCATGAGTGAGAAGTGTACTGTGTTTGATGTCTTCCACCTTCCTCTCTGTTTGTGGGTGTGTAAAATAATAGCACCTGCTTGCACCTGCTGCTGGTGCCAATGCAGAAAAGACAAAAAGGTCTTTGTGCATGCGTACATATAACATAGATCATGGACACACTGGAGAGAACTGACACTTGCCGTTTGGTATATGTATGTATTTTGGGTCAATGATGAACGCCACCAAACTGGAACATTCACAGGCCTAATATTTTTGGAGAAACTACAGATATTAGCTAACAACACTGAACAATGGATGATGTACATTCTAGACTCACACGCCTTTCCAGCAGGGGGCGGTAAATCATCTGTATATTAAAAGCATGCATGTGTGCATGATTTTATTTGGTAAGTTCAATGTAAATACATAATATAATTGTAAATGTGTTAAAAATTGATGAATACATGGATCACACAAGAAAGTGAAAACACTCATTTCCATTGTGGTCCATTTAAAAATCAAATGACAAAATAGAAGTAAAAATGAAATAATGATAATAGTGTGTATATGATAACAGGAACCTAAACAATTTATAAATACATTAATATTAATAATGATACATTAACATTAAAAAATTACATTACATTATTATCCCTCACAATGCAAGTGATACTCTTCATATTCCAGTGGTACCCAAGATTCCTCTGAAGATACTTAGTACCAAAGACATCCAGGCACCACTTGAAAGCACTGGTTAGCATCCAAGTCTCACAACCACACAGCAAGACAGGCAGCACCGGCACCAAAAGACTTGGACCTTCGTCCCCCTGCAAAGATTTCGGCTTCTGTCCAGTGACTTTGTAACTCCATAAGCTCTTCCCAGGCATCTCTTGATCTCAAAAGCAGAGGGCCCAGAGATGTATATGTCACTGCAGAGATAAATGAATGTCTCTACATACAGATGCACTCTCCTGATGGCTGAGTCTAGGAAGTCATTAAAAGCCTGAATCTTAGTCTTGACCCAGGTCAGTCACAAACCCATATGCTCTGATTACTCACTCAGCTTCTCAGGTGCTATAATCAGACTATACATTGTTTCTTCAAAGATCACAACATTGTCTGTGAAGTCAAGGTCAGTCAACCATTCCTCGTCAGCAAAAGCACCCAAGTCACTGGTTTCCACAACCCAACAACCAGTCCATGCAAGCACTGAACAGTGTGGGAGCCAGAACACATGATTGCCAGATTCCAGAGTCCCGCCTCCACTATGCACAGCACTAACAGTATCTGTGTATAAGCTGGCTATGATGGCCAGTAAAGTCTTGGGGATCCAACAAATTCTCAGGATGTTGCAGGGAGCAGTCCTATCAACTGAATTAAACACATTGCAAAAATCAGAATTGGCTACAAAGAAGGACTGCCAGCATTCATGGTTGTGTTCTGTAAAGGGCCAGAATGCAGTCAATGGTTGATATCTTGGGTATGAAGCCAAACTGCTCACTGAGCAGCAAGTAGCTGGAACAGAATCCTATTAAGAATAATCCTTGCAAGCCTCTTCCTCAGCACAGAGGGCAACGTGATACCCCTATAGTTGTTTCAGTCCCTACAATCCCCCCCAAAAAAGGAAAAAAAAAAAAAAAACCTAATACCTCTGTTTCACATAATAGGAAGGAGAGCAAAGAGGAAGAACCGAAGTGTGTTAAATATAAAAGTACAGTAGTACCCTTATAATCAGGAGTGAAGCTCATAGTGAGCTGGACATAAAGTTGAACACTAAGGAAGGCAAAAAGGACTTGTTTCAGCTGGCCAGACAGAGGGACTGAGATGGAAAAGATGTGCAGCAAGTACAACCCAATTCCAAGGAAGTTGGGACGTTGTACAAAATGTAAATAAAAACAGAATTCAATGATTTGCAAATCCTCTTCAATGTATATTCAATCGAATACAACACAAAGACAAGTTATTTAATGTTCAAACTGATAAACTTTATTGTTTTTATGCAAATACTGTATTTGCTCATTTTGAAATGGATGCCTGCAACACATTTCAAAAAAGTTGGGACAGTGGTATGATTACCACTGTGTTACATCACCTTTCCTTCTAACAATGCTCAATAAGTGTTTGGGAACTGAGGACACTAATTGTTGAAGCTTTGCAGGTGGAATTCTTTCTCATTCTTGCTTGATGTACGACTTCAGTTGTTCACAATCCGGGGTCTCCGTTGTCCGATTTTGCGCTTCATAATGTGCCACACATTTCAATAGGCGATAGGTCTGGACTGCAGGCAGGGCCAGTCTAGTACCTGCACTCTTTACTACGAAGCCACACTGTTGTAACACGTGCCAGAATGTGGCTTGGGATTGGTCTTGCTGAAATAAGCAGGGATGTCCCTGAAAAAGACATTGCTTGGATGGCAGCATGTGTTGTTGCTCTGAAACCTGGATGTTCCTTCAGCATTGATGGTGCCATCACAGATGCTGGCTTTTGAACTTTGCGCTGGTAACAATCTGGATGGTCTTTTACCTCATTTGTCCGGAGGACACGACGTCCACGATTACCAAAAACAATTTGAAATGCGGACTCATCAGACCATTTCAAATGAGCTCGGGCCAGAGAAGGCGGCGGCAATTTCTGGATGTTGTTGATGTATGGCTTTCCGCTTTGCATGGTAGAGTTTTAACTTGCACTTGTAGATGTTGTGTCAAACTGTGTTAACTGACAATGGTTTTCCGAAATGTTCCTGAGCCCATGCGGTAAGATCCTTTACACAATGATGTTGGTTTTTAATGCAGTGCCACCTGAGGGATCAAAGGTCACAGGCATTTAATGTTGGTTTCGGCCTTGCTGCTTATGTTAGAAAGTTCTCCAGATTCTCTGAATCTTCTGATTATATTATGGACCTGAAAATGATGGAATCCCTAAATTCCTTGCAATTGAATGTTGAGAAACATTGTTCTTAAACTACTGGAATATTTTTTTCACACAGTTGTTCACAAAGTGCTGATCCTCACCCCATCTTTGCTTGTGAACGACTGAGACTTGGGATGCTCCTTTTATACCCAATTATGAGTGTCCTCAGTTCCAAAACGCTTATTGAGTGTTGTGAGAAGGAAAAGTGATGTAACACAGTGGTAAACATACCACTGTCCCAGCTTTTTTGAAACATGTTGCAGGCATCCATTTCAAAATGAGCAAATATTTGCACAAAAACAATAATGTTTATCAGTTTGAACATTAAATATCTTGTCTTTGTGGTGTATTCAATTGAATATAGGTTGAAGAGGATTTGCAAATCATTGTATTCTGTTTTTATTTACATTTTACACAATGTCCCAACTTCATTGGAATTGGGGTTGTAAGAGTGAAAAAGGATGCACATGGAAATGCAGTGACAAGTGAGGAGAGTGTGATGAGAAAGTGGAGGGAGTACTTTGAGGAGTTGATGAATGAAGAAAATTAAAGGGAGAGGACTAGGTTATGTGGCGAGAGTGAAACAGGGAGTGCTGCAAATTGGTGATGATGAACTGAGGATAGCTATGAAGAGGATGACGAGTGGAAAGGCGATTTTGGTAGATGACATTCTAGTAGAGGCAGTGAAGTTTTTCACCAGATTGTTTCATAAAATCTTGGAAAGTGAAAGGATGCCTGGGGAGTTGAAAAGAACTGGTACTGATTTAAAAACAAAATAGTAGTGTGCAGAACTGCAGTAACTACAGAGGTATATAGTTCACCAGTCCACAACTACAGAGCATAAAGTTGATCAGTCACAGCATGATGTGATTAGAAAGAGTAGTCTAAGCTAGGCTGTGACCAGTATTATGGTTCATGCCGAGAAAAAGCACTACAGATTGCAATGTTTACTCTGAGAGTGCTGATGGAGAAGTATAGAGAAGGCCCGAAGGAGTTGTGTTTGTGGATTTAGAGAAATCTTCTGAGTTTTGAAGTGCCAGAGAGGTTTGTGAGGCTGGTGCCGGATATGTACAGTAGTGTTCAGAATAATAGTAGTGCTATGTGACTAAAAAGATTAATCCAGTTTTGAGTATATTTCTTATTGTTACATGGGAAACAAGGTACCAGTAGATTCAATACGTAGATTCTCACAAATCCAACAAGACCAAGCATTCATGATACGCACACTCTTAAGGCTATGAAATTGGGCTATTAGTAAAAAAAAGTAGAAAAGGGGGTGTTCACAATAATAGTAGTGTGGCATTCAGTCAGTGAGTTCGTCAATTTTGTGGAACAAACAGGTGTGAATCAGGTGTCCCCTATTTAAGGATGAAGCCAGCACCTGTTGAACATGCTTTTCTCTTTGAAAGCCTGAGGAAAATGGGACGTTCAAGAAATTGTTCAGGAGAACAGCGTAGTTTGATTAAAAAGTTGATTGGAAAGGGGAAAACATATACGCAGGTGCAAAAAATTATAGGCTGTTCATCTACAATGATCTCCAATGCTTTAAAATGGACACAAAAACCAGAGTCGCATGGAAGAAAATTGAAAACAACCATCAAAATGGATAGAAGAATAACCAGAATGGCAAAGGCTCACTCATTGATCAGCTCCAGGATGATCAAGGACAGTCTGGAGTTACCTGTAAGTGCTGTGACAGCCTGTGTGAAGCTAATTTATTTGTAAGAATCCCACGCAAAGTCCCTCTGTTAAATAAAAGATGTGCAGAAGAGGTTACAATTTGCCAAAGAACACATCAACTGGCCTAAAGAGAAATGGAGGAATATTTTGTGGGCTGATGAGAGTAAAATTGTTCTTTTTGGGTCCAAGGGCCACAGACAGTTTGTGAGACAACCCCCAAACTCGGAATTCAAGCCACAGTTCACAGTGAAGATAGTGAAGCATGGTGGTGCAAGCATCATGATATGGGCATGTTTCTTCTACTATGGTGTTGGGCCTATATATCGCATACCAGGTCTCATGGATCAGTTTGGATATGTCATAATACTTGAAGAGGTCATGTTGCCTTATGCTGAAGTGGACATGCCCTTGAAATGGGTGTTTCAACAAGACAATGACTCCAAGCACACTAGTAAAGAGCAAAATCCTGGTTCCAAACCAACAAAATTAATGCCTCACAGATGTGAAGAAATCATGAAAAACTGTGGTTATACAACTAAATACTAGTTTAGTGATTCACAGGATTGCTAAAAAAGCAGTTTGAACATAATAGTTTTGAGTTTGTAGCGTCAACAGCAGATGCTGCTATTATTGTGAACACACCCTTTTCTACTTCTTTTTACTAATAGCCCAATTTCATAGACTTAAGAGTGTGCATATCATGAATGTTTGGTCTTGTTGGATTTGTGAGAATCTACTGAATCTACTGGTACCTTGTTTCCCATGTAACAATAAGAAATATACTGGATTCATCTTTTTAGTCACATAGCACTACTATTATTCTGAACACTGCTGTATAAGGACAGTATGACTGTGGTCAGATGTGTAGTGGGATTGATGAATGCAATGAAGGTGAAGGTGGAATTACATTAATGATTGGCTTTGAGCTCTTTCTTGCTTGCAATAGTGACAGACAGTTTTATCACACGCACGCACACGCACACACACACACACACACACACACACACACACACACACACACACACACACACACACACACACACACACACACAACACACACACACACACACACACACACACACACAACACACACATACACAGCTGTAATTTACCATGAAGCCACGTGGAGCTCTTGCTTTATGCAGAAGTCCTGATCATAAATGTTTAACCACTGGAGGCTTTCTGCCTGATCACACAAAACAAATTGTTCCAGCTCATTAACACATCACATGCTAAAGCATTAAAAACATTTTTTTGATGTAATTCTTAATTCTCAGGGACACATCGAGCCATTTTAATACTTTCCGTGTGTGTTGTAATTGTGTGGACCGTGTGAGTGTGTGGAAGCGTGCTGAGCTCTGTCAGGTGACAAACTGATGTGTAAACAGCAACACCACATGCCCACTGAAGCCTGTGTGGCTAATAAGGTAAATATTCTTTAAGACATAAAACATATGCCAATTTGTGTGTCCTAAGAGGTGTTTGCTTTCCAGAGGTCATTCTTTAGAGCTGGTAAGTGCTAATGAGCCAGTTGTTTTTGCTCTTGTAGAGCAAATGTGCCCCTGACGGATGTTTAAATCAATAAGAAGTGTGAAGGTGTCTCATGGACTGTTGGTTGGGTAATCTCTGGTATAGTCCTGATTGACAGCTGCATCCAAAGGCTACTTTAAATCTCTGCAGGGTCCATCAGGTCAAACCTGTGGAGAGGTTCACTTCAGCATCACTTAGTCTGCAGGGATAAAAACAGATTGACCCATGAAAGAAAGATGACTCCACTTTCATACATTATGTTGATGCTCAATGGACCTCAATTTAAACTACACAGGTCCAATTTAGAGTTAGCACATACTGATGTTTTGTACTGATACTAGCGTGTTGCCTGTGGGGATCCACGGGCTCTAGGGTGGGTAGTGTTTATAAAATAGGTAGCTGGCGTTTTTCAAGGGTATTAATAAATTAAGCAATGAGTTGGAATACCGTGCGAGTCCAGAATGTAATTATCAATGTCTATTGTTCACTGTTGTTCTGTAATATCTGTAATTTCTCCAAACATATTAGTCATATCAATGTTCGGTTTTGGCAGCATTCATCCTTGACCCATTATACATAAGCATACCAAACCGCAAACGTCAGCTCTTCCCAGTTTCTCCGTGTTCAAAGGTACACACACGCATGCACGCACACAGAGGCCACTTGGCTTTTTATATGTGGATGATTTACAGCCCCCTGCTAGAATAGTGTGTGTCCTGAATGTAATTATCAACGTCCATTGTTCACTGTTGTTAACTAATATCCGTAGTTTAATTTGGGAGGCATTTATACTTGACACAAAACACATAAGCATACTAGGGCTGCAGCAATCGATTATTTTAGTAATCAAGTATTCTATCGATTATTCTGGTGATTAATTGAGTAATTGGATAAAAAGTACTTTTGCGTTTTTAAACATCAATAGTCCAGGGCTCTTCCTAAGCAGTGCCACTGTGCCAAAGTCTTGACATTTTGCTGAAATGGTGATGGGATGTGGCTTTCTGTTGTTTTTTTTTCCCCACTTGTAAAATTTAAACCATTTTGAGTTTTTTATTATTATTTTTAAAGGTTGGTGGACTGGGTCCCTACGTGATTTTTTTTTATCCCCCTTTCTCTTCGATTCAGCAGATGCATTTCAGCTGGAGGTTGAACATGCAAGCCTCGCAGTCACTGTTTTTTTTTTTTAAGTTACCATGATTGTGAAGCATTGTGTGTTGCCCAAAAAAAGTGAAAATTAAAAAGCGAAACACTCAGTCAGCGTGAGTCTGAACAAAACAGACAGCAGCCGGCTTCGACTGTGGGTACCCGGCCGTCACTCACGAGTAGACCGTGTGTTTTTTTAAATAGACAAACACACTGCTTCGCTTTAAATGTGCAGTAACTCTATTTCAGATGACCAGTCTGGACCCTCTTTCTCTTAAAAGGCTTAATTTTACTCTGTGTCGCATTGGAAAGCGGTAGCTTTAATGGCTAAATTATTAGCTGTTACACAGCCTGAGCGCATGCTCTAGTCTTCTTCTGTTGTTTTTCTGGTGATGTTACAGCGCCACACACACGCCTGACATATGTACTACAATGTTAAACGAAGCTTCGAGGCACAGAATTTGCCTCAATCATTTTTTGTAATCGAATTATTTGAGTTATTCGGGTAATTGTTCCAGCCCTAAAGCATACCAAATAGGAAATGTATACTCTCCCCAGTTTGTCTGTGAACGAAGCAATATATATGCACACATGTGTACATGTACACAGAGGCCACTTGGCTTTTAATATATACTAGATAGCTGGCCAACAGACATGTAAGGACTATAAAGACTTAACAAATCTAATAGACCAATTAAATTAAATAATTCCTGAAATTAATATTTTACTCTGGCATCTAGGTAAATGTTTATTATTATTATCATGATTATGATGATGATGATGATTATTATTATTATTATGTGATTTCTCTCTGGGCCCCTTCACACATAACACAATTTAAGTCACCTAGCGCATGAAGGAGGAATTGCATGCCAGTTGTGAAAAAATAGGGGCTGCCTCCAGCGCCTCATACACCTGTTGCTACAAGTATTTGAGCACACCAGCGGCTGAAAGACAGAGTGTGTGCTGTGAGAGCCCATTCGATCCCTCTCGCGGCAGGTGTCGGCCAAATTCCAGGTGACACGCACCAACATCTAACACCGCTTGCTTGGCACTTAGAAAATGTGTGGCCATTTGCGCTGTTAGCATGAAAACAGTCAGCAGATGATCACTTTCGAGCTGGATGTGAAATTTGTCTAAGGGCCCCATGACTGGGAAGTTGCCAAGTACAAATGTGGTGTGCCAGAGCGTCTGCTCCCCACCAACACATGCTCTGCGTGTTTTTCATGCACCCCCCACAGGCAAGTCACCTCTCATCTGATCACAGAGTGACACCTTGGTCTGTGAGTTGAACGGACAGGAGGCGTGGCTGGCCGCCAACAGATTGACAGGCTGCCCCAGGTCATAATACGTTTATCATGATCATGACGTGATCTAATTGTCACGTCACCCACGTGTCTTGCGGGGTGCCATCCACAAACGTGTGTTGGGCCAGACACATGCGCGGGGCGGCTGGACATGCCGGGTTCAGCAGATGTGGACATAAGAGCACCCTGCTTCTCATTCATGTCATTTCATGACTACGTCTGTGACCATGGGTCAACTAGAGAGGAACAGACGGTTCATATCCTTATCCTATCATTGTCATATCATTGTCCACTTGATAAGAGTGATTCAATAAAATGCAGTATTTTTTTATGGTGTGTGGTTTTATTTTTTTTAAATATGTCCATCTCCTTCTTGATATCAGGCATTTTTCCACACCTTTTGCAGGCTAGCGATCATAGCGCAGTGGTAAAGTTTCTGGCTGGCAATCAGAGCTTTTGTAAATTGCAGGTTCGAATCCTGTGGGTGGCATGTATTTTTTTCACAGTATCTGTACGATGTGGTTACACATGCTCTGGCTGCTCGCATTGTGTTCCCGCTGCAACGGTTTCATGCAGGACACAGTTGTGTGCATGAAACCCGTCGCAGCGGGGCCCTTCACGCCTGTCCATTGGCTCAGTGTTTTCGGTTCTCTCATGCGAGCTGTTCCGCCATGATTCGGCCTGATTTGTACTTATTTGTACTATGTGTGAAGGGGCCCTGAGTGTTGTTCATTCTCACTTGGTGTGGCCAGCTCAATGTTGTTTGAATAAAGTAATTTAAAAGTAATAAAAAAAGGTTCTTGAATGTTGTGGTGCTTTAAGTACTGCTGCAAGGAATTCTGGGTCTTTATAATCTCCTTTATTTAAGTAAAGGATGGTCAAGTGTACCCTATGCTGAAGGAGATTTGAAATGAAGCACCTTTCATCAGCATTCATAAAATTTGAAAAGCTCTTATCTCAACTGAGCAAAATGAACTATTCAAACGCAACCCAAATCTGTCTGTCCAGGTTGTAAGTGTTCACTGGGCACCTTGTTTGTTCCACTTTGTACGTGAATTTTAAACACAGTTAGAAATCTTTTTAAATTAGGGTTGTTTGTACAACAACGTCTTAGTCTAATGTCCCGTACTGATTATTTTTACAGTTGCTGGTGGACGTTGGACATCTAAATTAGATTTTTTTTTCAGACCGTAACCTTTAAGGAACAAACAGACCAAACATAAACATTTAGATTTGTTTGTGTGAGAGCTGACAGTCAGAGCTGGTTTTGCACTCAGGCAGCTGATTCATGCCTGTGGTGTGAATATAAAAACAATGATTGCAGTAACTGGCAGATCTACAGCGCATCGAGAAAGTATTCACTGTGCTTCACTTTTTCCTCCAAACATGACGCCTGGCATTCACACCAAGGAGTTCAATCTTTGTCCCATCAGACCATAGAATTTTGTTTCTCATGGTCTGAGAGTCCTTCAGGTGCCTTTTTGCAAACTCCAGGTGGGCTGCCATGTGCCTTTTACTAAGGAATGGTCACTCTACCATACAGGCCTGATTGGTGGATTGCTGCAGAGATGGTTGTCCTTCTGGAAGGTTCTCCTCTCTCTTCAGAGGAATGCTGACAGAGTGACCATCAGGTTCTTGGTCACCTCCCTGAATAAGGCCCTTCTCCACCATTCGCTCAGTTTAGTCCTGGTGTATCTGAACTTCTTCCATTTATGGTTGATGAGGCCACTGTGTTCATTGGGGCCTTCAAAGCAGCAGAAATGTTTCTGTACCCTTCCCGAGATTTATGCTTCAAGGCAATCCTGTCTCAGAGGTCTACAGACAATTCCTTTGACTCCATGCTTGGTTTGTGCTCTAACATGTACTGTCAACTGTGGGACCTTATATGTAGACAGGTGTGTGTCTTTCCATATCATGTCCAATCAACTGAATTTACCCCAGGGGGATGCAGATTAAGCTGTAGAAACATCTCAAGGATCATCAGTGGAAACAGGATTCACCTGAGGTAAATTTTGAGCTTCATGGCAAAGGCTGTGAATACTTATATGCATGTGCGGCCCAGTCTCACTTTTTTTTTTTTTTTTTGTGCTCCCATCACGAAATGAGTCAAATTTTCGTGACAGGGTTTTTTTTTTTACTCACTATTACTAACCCTACTCCTAACCCCAACTCTAACCTTAACCATAATCTAACTCTACTCCTTCCCCCAAACCTAACCATAACCCCCCCGACCCCCCCCCCCCTTCATTTTTAATTTCATGCAGCCATCACGGAATGTATTAGAATGAATTTGTGCTGTCATGACAAAAATGAGGCGCTTTTCATCACAATATCACGAACCAATAGATTAATGTATATTTCGTGCTCCTGAATCACGACATGCCATGAGACACAGTTGGCATGGAGTTCTTAGGTGTTTTTCTTAAATAAATCTGTGCAAATCTCAAATAAACTTTTTTCACATTGTCATTATGGGGTATTGTGTGTAGAACTTTGAGGAAAAAATGAATTTAATCATTTTGGAATAAGGCTGTAACATAACAAAATGTGGAAAAAGTGAAGTACTGTGAATACTTTCCAGATGCACTGTAATTACGTCTGTAACAGTTCATAATGTTCTGTGATGTATCCTCGTTTTAGTTTATAGGTGCAGCCAAAAATGGCTTTTCAAGTATTCAAGAAAGGCAGCGAGCAAAGATAAGACAGTGACCTTTTACCAAATGGCTTCTCTGCAGCCGTCAAGTGCGAGCAAGTTGCAGGCATTACTCCAACCTCACTACAAACTCTAGAAAACAGTCGTCAGAGAATATGAAAATGTTAAACAATGTTGGTGCTGAAGTACAACTGATGCATTTGTAAATAAGGAATGATGGGATCCGTAGTGGATGCTGTAAACTGTTTATTCATGTGCAACTGAGGAGAAAATGATTTAGGTGGTGCTACACAATGGATTAAAACATACCCCCCACACCCCAATCTTTACTGCATTCTAATTTCTTTATGCCATTTAGAAAAAGAATTCAGGCATCTATATATTACTCACTCACTCATCTTCAACCGCTTTTCCAGGATCGGGTCACGGGGCAACAGCTCCAGTGGTGACCCCAAACTTCCTTTTCCTGGGCCACATTTACCACCTCTGGGGAATACCAAGGCATTTCCAGGCCAGTGTGGAGATATAACCTCTCCACCTAGTCCTGTGTCTTCCCTGGGATCTCCTCTCAGGTGGACATGCCTGGAACACCTTCTTACCAAATGCCCAACCACCTCAGCGGGTGCCTTTCAATGTGAAGGAGCAGTGGCTCTACTCCAAGCTCAACACGGATGACGAGCTTCTCACCCTATGGAGATACCAGCCACCCTCCTAAGGAAGGCCATTTTGGCCACTTGTATCTGCATTCTAGTTCTTTTGATCATGACCCAGCCTTTATGACCATAGGTGAGAGGAGGAACAAAGATTATCCAGTAGATCCAGAGCTTTGCCTTTTGGCTCAGCTCCCTTTTCGTCACAACAGTACGGAAAAGTGAATGCAATACCGCCTCTGCTGCGCCGATTCTCTGGCCAATCCCATGCTCCATTGTCCCCTCACTTGTGAGGTACTGGAACTTCTTCACTTGAGGCAAGACTGCATTCCCTACTCGGAGTAGGCAATCCATCGATTCAGTGAGTGTTGGAGGCCGATGAAGCCAACAGGACCACATCATCTGCAAAAAGCAGAGATGAGACCCTGAGCCCACCAAACTGAAAACACTCTTCCCCCAACTCCTCCTCAATATCTTGTCCATGAATATCACAAATAGCATTGGTGGCAAGGTGCAGCCCTGGCAGATGCCAAGCACAACTGGGAATGAGTCTGATTTACTGCCAAGACCTGAACACAGCTTTCGCTTTGTGAGTGCAGAGATCAGATGGCACTGAGAAGGGGCCACCTCACTCCATGCTCCCGCAGCACCTCCCACAGTTTCTCCTGGGGTACCCAATCATACGCCTTCTTCAAGTCCACAAAACACTGAAGACTGGATTGGCATACTTCCAGGCACCTCCCAGTATCCTTGTGAGAGAGTGAAGAGCTGGTTGCTTGTTCCATGACCAGGATGGAACCCCCATTTTTCAATGAGAGGGTTGACTGTTGGCCAAACCCTCCTTTCTAGCTCCCTGCAGTAGACTTTACCAGAGAAACTGAGTAGTGTCATGCCCCTGTAATTGGCACATACTTTCTGGTCCCCTTTTTTAAATATGGGGACCACCACCACTGTTTGCCACTCCTTAGTCACTGTCCCAGACCCCAACGCAATGTTGAAGAGACACAGAACAAATTGCATCTACTTTTCTTTCGGAATGCAATACCATTATGAACACTATTGCTCCACTCAAAGCTATGCGCCCTAAACCCAGGCAGGTGCCCTGGTTGAATGAAACAGTGCGACAGGCCAGACGTGAGTGTAGGAGGGCGGAGCGCAAATGGAAGAAAGATGGACTGACCGTCTCCTATCAAATTCTTAAAAATAGTTGGAGAAAATTCCAAAATATGGTCAGGTCTGAAAAGGCAAAATATTTTTCTAATTTAATTTCTGATAACTGGGATAAACCTCATGTTCTTTTTAAAACTATTGGATCTTTGTTAAACCCTGGCCAATCCACCACTTTGGAAGCGACTCAAGTTGTTGAGGTGAGGTGATGGTCTAGTGGTTAAGGTGTTGGGCTTGAGACCAGAAGATCCTTGGTTCAAATCCCCGCCTGACTGGAATATCACTAAGGGCCCTTGGGCAAGGTCCTTAATCCCCTATCGCTCCCGGTGTGTAGTGAGCGCCTTGTATGGCAGCACCCTGACATCGGGGTGAATGTGAGGCATAACTGTAAAGCGCTTTGAGCGTCTGATGCAGATGGAAATGCGCTATATACGAGGTCTGTGATAAAAGTAACGGACCTTATTATTTTTTCAAAAACCATATGGATTTGAATCACGTGTGATTACATCAGACATGCTTGAACCCGTGTGGGCATGCGAGAGTTTTTTCACGCTTGTTGGTTACGTCATTCGCCTGTGGGCAGTCTTTGAGTGAGGAGTCGCCCACCCTCTCGTCATTTTTTCATTGTTTATGAATGGCTCAGAGACTGCTGCTTTGTTTGATAAAAATTTTTTCAAAAACTGTAAGGCACAACTGAGTGGACACCATTCGATAAATTCAGCTGGTTTTCGGTAAAAATTTTAATGGCTGATGAGAGATTTTGGTCTGGTAGTGTCGCTTTAAGGACGGCCCACGGTGCCTGACGGCGATCTGCGCTTCGAGGCGGCAGCGTCTCGCCGTTTCAAGTTGAAAACTTCCACATTTCAGGCTCTGTTGACCCAGGAAGTCGTCAGAGAACAGAGAACTTTCAGAAGAAGTCGGCATGAAGAGTTTATTCGGACATTCCATTGTTAACGGTCATTTTGTAATGAAAGAACGTGCGGGCAGAGTCGCATGTCGAGCCGGACCCAACCACGGGGGGTCGCGACAGGAAAAACACCTCCGTTGGAAACGGGCAAGTTGGAACATGCCCAAGCTGTTAAACAATTTCTCAGTTACTCACTTGTTGAAAGCCATCAAAAGCCGCCTGAATTTTACAAATGGTTTTCAACACGGAGGTGTTTTGCCTGTCGCGGCGCACACAGACGACTCGGCGAATTTGAGCGCACGTCTTTCATTACAAAATGTCCTTAAACAGTGGAATGTCCGCATAAAGTTCTCATGCCGGCCTCTTCTGAATCTTCTCTGTTCTCTCACGATGTCCTGGGTGAATTAAGCCTTAAATTAGAATGTTTTCAGGTCGAAACAGGCCGACGACGGCGCCTGGAAACGCTGCGCGACGTCCCGCTCCGTGGGAAGTCCTTACACCGACAGAAACACCCCATAATCTCTCATCAGCCGTTAAACTTTTCACCGAAAACCAGCTTAATTTCTCCAATAGTGTCCACTCAGATATCCCTCACAGGTCCAGAAAAAATGTTGATAAAGCAACGCGCACCGTCCGCAGCGGCTATTCAGACAAAGAGATTCCGACGGGCGGGGTGGAGCACTCCTCACTCAAGGCCTGCCCACAGGCGAATGATGTCACCGACACGCGTGAAAAAACTCACGCATGCGCACGAGGGTTCAAGCATGTCTGACGTAAAAACATATGAATCAAATCCATTTATTTTTTGAAAAAAATAAAAAGGACCGCTTTTTTCATCACAGACCTCGTAAATGCAGTCAATTTACCATTTGTTTGTAATCGCTTTTTAAATTTCTTTTGTGATAAGGTCGCCAGTATTAGGGCTGGGATGACTGTCACTTTGGCCAGTTCAATCATGGCTCACACCTGTTCTGCTGTGTTTGAACTTGTGTCATTTTCAGATCTATCAAACATTGTTAAAAATCTCAAACCTTCATTTTGTCCCTCAGACTGTATCCCCCCACGACTCTTTAAAGAGGTTTGGGGAACTATCAGCCCTGATGTCATTGCTTTGGTCAACAGCAGCCTTGTGTCAGGAAAAGTTCCTGCGTTCTGTAAGCAGGCTGTAGTTGAGCCTCTTTTAAAGAAAGTGAGTCTTGATAATTCTGTTATTTCTAATTATAGGCCTATATCTAAGCTTCCTTTTATCTCAAAGATTTTGGAAAAAAGCTGTTCTTGCACAACTACAAGAGTTCTTAGAAATGAACAACATTTTAGACAGTTTTCAGTCAGGTTATACATTGTTTCACAGTACTGAGTCTGCACTTTTAAAGGTTTTTAATGACCTGCTTTTAATCACCGATTCTGGTGACTCTGCCGTTTTGGTGCTTTTGGACCTGACTGCTGCCTTCGACACAGTCGACCATGCAACCCTTTTATCCCTTCTTGAGAACTGTGTGGGTGTCAGCGGGACAGCCTTGGACTGGTTCCACTCTTACCTTACAGGCCGCTCATTTACTGTTAGGCTGGGGGAGTCCACCTTGTCCTCTGTTCTATTCTTGGGCCTGTTCTTTTTACCCTGTACCTTCTCCCTTTAGGTCAGGTGTTTAGTAAACATGGCATATCTTATCATTTTTATGCAGATGACACTCAAATCTACTTGCCTATTAAGAAGAACTCTAGTAGCCCCCTGACACCCTTGCTTGTGTGCCTGAAAGATGTCAAGGCTTGGTTGGCTCAAAATTTTCTTAGCTTAAATGAGAACAAAACTGAGGTGATTGTGTTTGGGCCCAGTGTCGGTTCCACAGCTCGATTAGACCTGGGCCCTCTCAGTCAACACATGAAGCCCACAGCCACTAACCTTGGCGTCATTATGGACTCTGATTTTAAACTGGATAGGCAGGTCAATGTGGTTGTTAAGTCCAGCTTTTATCAGCTTCGTCTTTTAACCAAAATTAAATCAATTTTATCCTTTTCAGACTTGGAGTGCGTCATGCATGCTTTTATTTCTTCACGCCTGGACTACTGCAATTCACTCTTTCGGAATTAATCAAAATACACTTCACAGATTGCAGTTAGTCCAGAACGCTGCTGCACGCCTCTTAACTGGGAGCAAAAAACATGAACATATTACACCCATTCTTGCGTCTTTGCACTGGCTCCCTGTTAATTTTAGAATTGATTTAAAAATTTTATTATTTGTTTTTAAAGCCTTAAACGGACTGGCCCCACAATATAATGTAGACCTCCTCCAAATTTACTCTCCAGCGCGTGCTCTGAGGTCTGAGGGCCAGCCCCAGCTCGTGGTGCCTAGGGCCTTCTCTGTGGCTGGGCCCAGACTCTGGAACGCTTTGCCTCTCCACGTTCGAACAGCCCCCACAGTGGAATGTTTTAAGTCTCATCTGAAGACCCACTTTTATTCTCTGGCTTTTAGCTCTGCGTGAGTTGTATGGTCCTCTGTTGTTTTTTGGCTCAGTGTTTTATTTATTTATTGTTTTATTGTTTTTATGTTTATTTATTAGTATCTGAGTTGGTTTATTGTCTTGTATAGTTTGTATAATTATTTTTCTGTGCAGCATTTTGGAAACTGTTCTGTTGTTTAAATGTGCTATATAAATAAAGTGGATTGGATTGGATTAGTTTTCATCCAAGACAGACCCTCGATACTCACAGCTTTCAACATTTCTGGACGGATCTCATCAATCCCTGGAGCCGTGCCACTGCAGAGTTGTTTGCTACTTCAGTGACTTCCACCAGGGAAATTGATGATAATCCCCCATCAACTTCCATTTCTGCATCTACTATAGAGGGCGCTTCACTCTGATGCAGGAGTTCCTCAAAGTGTTCCTTCCAGCGCTGCATTCCATCCTCTGTTGAGGTCAACAGAGTCCCATCATTACTCTAGACAGCTTGGATGGTTCCCCATTTTCCCCTCCTGAGGTGCCTCATGGTCTGCCAGAAGCACCTTGGTGCTGGCCGAAAGTCCTTCTCTGTGGTTACTCCAAACTTCTCCCACACATGCTGCTTTGACTCCCCCACAACAGAGGCTGCCACCCTTTGGGCCTGTTGGTACCTTGCAATTGCCTCCGTAGTCCTCCAAGATGCCTCCGTAGTCCTCCAAGATAACATATGCTAGAAGGACCCCTTCTTCACTCTGATGGCTTACCTGACCACTGTTGTCCACCACAGTGTTTGAGGTTTGCCGCCCCTTGAGGCACCTAAGACCTTCAGGCCACAGCTCCCAACTGCAGTTTCAGAAATGGAAGCTTTGAACATTGCCCATTCTGGTTCAATGCCCCCAACCTCCACAGGGATGCTAGGAAAGGTCTGCCTGCTATTGGGTGCATACACACAAAAAACATTCAAAGTTTTCCCCTTGCCACCCAAAGGCGTAGGGAGGTGACCCATTTGTCTACTGGGGTAAACTCCATTGTAGCGGCACTCAGCTAAGGACTTGTGAGTATCCTCACACCCTCTTGGCACCTCACAACCTGCCTTTCTACACACCCAGAGCTAGCCTCTTCCACCCAAGCAATAGCACACCCGGCACCAGAGGTTCCACCTGTGGGTGGCCAGCCCACATGGTGGAGATGGAAAGTCCATGTTGCATTTTTGGGCTGTGCCTGACCATGTTCCCTGGCAAGCCCAGCCACCAGGCACTCGCTGACAGGCCCACCATCCAAGTCTGGCTCTAGATGGGGCCCCCGGTTTCCTCCGGGCTGAGACATGTTTCCTCTTCCTCGTTTTGTCATGGTGTCATAGCTATATATTAAAATTCCTAAAATTATTGATTACCGCGCCTCCCACCCAAAGACCGCTGGGATAGGCTCCAGCTCCCCCAATCCTTAATTGGAATAAGTGGGTATAGCAAATTAATAAATGAATGATTGAATCCCCTTGAAACCTCAAAGTCAGTTGTTAGTTAGATAAGTCAGTAGATGAACACATGAACATTTCCAGATCACTGAATATGGCTTGAACTTCATTCACACCAATTTTTAAGAAATACAAACATTGTGGGACTCTGTGATAAAGTTGTCTGGAGTAGACAGTTCTCAAAATCTTTGTGAAACAGTTAAATTCTTCTCTGGCTGCGATTGGGGAAAGATGTAACGTTTCAGCTACTCTTTGTCAGAAGGCATATGGGACACACGGGTCCAAATTTAATCTTTTTTTTTAATCCTTTGCTATTGCACTCCACCATGAAGCTGTGACTTGTGACAGCTACATACAGTAAGACCGTCCTTTATATTTGTCATGCGTCACTTCATGGCTTCCCCCATGAGTCTTCATTATCCCAGGGCATCCAATTTTACTTGTTAGCGTGATATCTCAAGAACCACTTGACCAACTTCATTCATATTTAGCGTAAGGGTGTACTTGGGTGATCCCCAACACCAGTCAATTTCGGTGACTTTGGGGTAAATTTCAAGGTCACAGCGAGATATTCAAGATATTGTCATTGCCACCCATTTTTAGCATGATATCTCAAGAACCACTTGACCAATTTCATTCATATTTAGCATAAGGGCGTAGTTGGGTGATCCCCAACACCAGTCACTTTCAGTGACTTTGGGGTAAATTTCAAGGTCACAGGGAGATATTCAAGATATTGTCATTGCCAACCATTTTTAATGCGATATCTCAAGAACCACTTGACCAATTTCATTCATATTTAGCGTAAGGGCATACTTGGGTGATCCCCAACACCAGTCAGTTTCGGTGACTTTGGGGTAAATTTCAAGGTCACAGCGAGATATTCAAGATATTGTCATTGCCACCCATTTTTAGCGTGATATCTCAAGAACCACTTGACCAATTTCATTCATATTTAGCATAAGGGTGTACTTGGGTGATCCCCTGACATTTTGTATTACTGATTTGTGGGGACGTTTTTTGAGAACTGCCTAGAGCCCAAACCCTTACTGTTGGTATTTTCTAATGATTGATGTAAATAAAACCTAAGACATGTTCTTTGACTTGGAAATGTTCATGAATCCATTCACTGACTTGTCTAATGGGGAACTGGCTGCAATAGTTCTGAGGTCCTTATGTTCGACTACTTTACATTTATTAGATACTTGTTTATGCAGCTCATTTTTTTCGTATTTTGATTTAATTGGTATCATATAGAGATTTGTTTTTGGTTTGAATTTAAAACGGATAACGAGTGAGATTTTAATATGGAGAAGGCTCTATATTGAATCAAGAAATTCAAATGTGTAAAGGCCCAAGGGTGTTTGACTTTCTTTATCCACCGTGTATTGATGTGACTGGTAGCCAGCTGACAAGTAGCCGCAGGCCCACCCACTGATGAGTTGTGCAGAGCAGCTGTGTCTTCAGGGTATAACAGGTGTTCAGGCGCAGAGGTGAAGCTGACAAAAACCAAATGAAGTGTTTTTACAAATGAGGCTATGCCCAATCCCCCCCACTGCTACAGTGTTATCGGTATGCACCACATCCCCTTCCTCTTACTTTTACAGCAGCCCCAAGGATTCTGTCTCAAACATAACAATTCAGCTGAAACACCGCTCAAATACCACCGCCGTGCAGGCAGTCAATTTGAATCTTTTTCTCTTAGAATGGATCAGAATTCATGAATATCAAAATGCATGACTTAAATCACATGGACTAACTTTCACTTCCACAATTGGAATTGATGTATTTTTTCCTATTTTCTCATTATTTTTGCTGTACACACAACCATTTACCTGAAGACTGAAGACTTTGTGATTGCTGCCAAGGATGTTTATGTTTTCACCTTCATCTGTCTGCTGGTTTGTCAGGAGGATTACTTGAAATTTTGATGAAACTTGGTGCAAACATTGGTATTCATCTGCAAAAGATTCCAAACAGATCACTACAAATAAGCAAGCATATATATGTATAAAACGTGTCTTATGAAGTCTGATGAAAAACCTAAGCCTGGCCTGGAGTCTACACAGGGACAGCTAGGAAAATGCACTTTCTACTGTTTAATGTAATGATTTCTTGTTCTTTCATTGCATTTAAAGTTATGGTCAGAATGACATTATAATCATTGACATAATTTTGCTTCTATTCATTTTTTGCTATGTATTTAAATTACTTTGGTAAAAAAAAATAGTTAGTACATCATAACATTTTGCACATACAGTAGTACAACCCCTGGAAAAAATTATGGAATCACCGGCCTCGGAGGATGTTCATTCAGTTGTTTAATTTTGTAGAAAAAAAGCAGATCACAGACATGACACAAAACTAAAGTCATTTCAAATGGCAACTTTCTGGTTTTAAGAAACACTATAAGAAATCAGGAAAAAAAATTGTGGCAGTCAGTAACGGTTACTTTTTTAGACCAAGCAGAGGGAAAAAAATATGGACTCACTCAATTCTGAGGAAAAAATTATGGAATCATGAAAAACAAAAGAACGCTCCAACACATCACTAGTATTTTGTTGCACCACCTCTGGCTTTTATAACAGCTTGCAGTCTCTGAGGCATGGACTTAATGAGTGACAAACAGTACTCTTCATCAATCTGGCTCCAACTTTCTCTGATTGCTGTTGCCAGATCAGCTTTGCAGGTTGGAGCCTTGTCATGGACCATTTTCTTCAACGTCCACCAAAGAATTTCAATTGGATTAAGATCCGGACTATTTGCAGGCCATGACATTGACCCTATGTGTCTTTTTTCAAGGAATGTTTTCACAGTTTTTGCTCTATGGCAAGATGCATTATCATCTTGAAAAATGATTTCATCATCCCCAAATATCCTTTCAATTGATGGGATAAGAAAAGTGTCCAAAATATCAACATAAACTTGTGCATTTATTGATGATGTAATGACAGCCATCTCCCCAGTGCCTTTACCTGACATGCAGCCCCATATCATCAATGACTGTGGAAATGTACATGTTCTCCTCAGGCAGTCATCTTTATAAATCTCATTGGAACGGCACCAAACAAAAGTTCCAGCATCATCACCTTGCCCAATGCAACTGGATGACAACCGTCAGAAGGGTGGCCAATAGAGTTCAAGGCTGAATTGGGATGATGGTCATGAGGCCCATTCCAGTGCATGGGTATGACAGGGACCAGGCCCCGAGGCACATTATAACCACAGGACGAGCTGGATGGATGGCCAGCAGCATGTTCAAGAACTACCGCGTGGTCCATGGGCAAATAGGAATCAGAACCGCCACAGGAAGCAAATGGTGAGCAAAACTTCCCCAGGACAGCAGATTTACAAAAATCAGTAATGCCGCATTCACACCGCACGACATGCGACACCACAAATTTGCGTCTCTTGCCAGCCGATGGACGCGTCACCATCGCCCGGTGTGTCGCTCTCCTTTCGCTGCGAAGATTTGCCCCAATGCGTCATCAAATAGGAGAAGCTTCCATTCCGCTCGCGGTCAAGTCGACATGCCCGACCTTGATCACACGGAGCGAGTTGCTGTGCTCTATTTGTTGTGGAAAGCTGATAAACGTCGCCAACTGCGCCGTCCCTGGGTTCACAACATCCTCATGAGACGTTCCCAATTTGAGGACTTTCATTATTTGCTGCAAGAGCTGTGTCTGGATGACGGCCGCTTTCAGCGGTACCTCCACCTCTCCAGGACCCAGTTTGAGGATCTTCTGTCCCATTTGGTGCTGCTGCTGCTGCGGTGCTGCTGCTCACTCTCCCCTCCAACTCTGTCATAATTGTTTTTATAAACCAGTCACCATTTGTTTTATTATATATCTGTGTAGTTAATAAATAAAACAATATTCACGGACGATTCGTTCGTGCATGCACGTGAAAAAAAAAGAAACTGGCTGCTGCCGCTGCTGCTTGCTCTCCCCTGAAACTCTGTCATAACTGTGAAATAACGGACAAAAGGGACATAAGTCCTGCTCACAGGCTGGCTGCCAGAGACAGGACATGTCCACATCAAATATAAACTCCAGACATCTCCACGTCACTACCTACCCAGTCCCTGATTGGTCATCGTGACGCGACAAGATGAAAAAGTTCAGATTTTTCAACTTGGAAAGGAGGGCAATGCGACATGATATTGCCCCACAAACGCGCCAATCACTCAAAATCACTTCATTCGCGTTGCTTCATTTGCATCACTTCATTTGCATTGTTTCATTCACGTCACTACATTCGCGTCGCTTCATTCGCATTGCTTCATTCCCGTCGCTTCATTCCCGTCGCTTCATTCGCGTCACTTCATTTGGGTCGCATTGCATGGCTTGAACGTTTGTGGTGCCACAACGCATCCTTCCATAGGGATTACATGGCAACCTGTCGCCGCCGTCGCTCGCGTGTCGTCCGATGTGAACGCGGCATAAGACAACGAGGAGGCAAAAAACAAAGCACAGACCTGAGGGAGGAGTAGACAAACTTAGCAACATACTGCCCCAATGGGCAAATCCAAAGGCACAAAACCCGAACCAGAAAAAAATGACAACACCGCAAAGCAACAGAGGAGAAACCACCACGAGTAAAGCCACAGAGCAGGAACCCCACATAATTCCAGAACCAAACATACGGTAACACCAAGAAACTAAATATAGAACACCCTCAAATGTGAGCAAGTTAGCAGAGAGAAGAAACGCAGGGGCACAACACCCCCCCAAAAATCCTACGGCCAGCACTGTACACAAAATCGACCAGGAAACGATACTGCTTACAAATTGAACCCCAGAAACACTCAAAGGCGGACCAAAACCAGTTACGACCAGAGTAAAACAGGAGCAAGAAATATGCTTTATCGGAGAATAAAGGGAAAAAAAGAAAACGGCCACCAAAAGGAAATACTGCGGAGACCAGTGAAGATAAATACACCGAGAAAAAAATCCATTATCGGAACACAATTGTTTAAAAGAGAAATGCAAATCACAAAAACCCCGGGAAGACTTACACAGGAGGAAATTGATTACTGATATGGTACTAACGGGTCTGGAAGTGAAAACGAGTAACCAGCGAAAAGCACAAAGAACCGAACTCTACAGTGAAAAATCATCGTCCACATCGCTCCAATCAAATTCGCTGTCTTGGAGCGGAGGAGCGTGTGGCAGGTACTGCTCTGATTGTCACCCAGGCTGGGAGGGAAACTGGCCGTGAACAGATTGTCCAGATCGTCCAGTTCCAGGAAGAATTCATAAAGCCAGGTGTTCAACAGGGAGGGAAATTCAACAAGTTGAGACTATGGCCTGCTTCCATACACGTGTCCACAAAAATCATAGAGGGATATGCTTTGCAAACTTAATCCCCACTGCTACATTGGATGATGTTGAAATTGAGGATGGCCCAGTGGTTGTTCCAGCAATAGCAAAGATTTCATATCTGCTACCTACAAGCGCATGGAATGTCTCAAACATAAACCTACTTCTAGGCATCTTATATATGCTACTCTGGAACCACCCCTAAACCCAAACAGTTCAACTGTCAACCCCACTGAGGTCCTTAGTCTGGGTCTCATTAACATAAAATCACTATCCTCAAAATCATTGTTGATTAATGATCAAATTATTGATCATCACTTAGATATGATTGGGTTATGTGAAACTTGGCTTAAACCTACAGCTGTCCTTCCCTTAAATGAGGCCTGGCCACCAGCATATACACTTTGTCACGTCCCTCATAATGCGAAGCAAGGCAGGGGTGTTTTTCTTATTTATAAGTCTAGGTTTAGCTTATTAGCTGTTGGGGATCACTAATATAACTCATTTCAGCATCTGATTCTCCGCTCTGCTCAGGATATTAGGCATTTCCAAGGTCAGAAGAATAAAAATCAGCCGTATTACTTTGTCACTGTATATAGGCCTCCTGGCCCATATTCTGAATTCTTAGATGAATTTGGTGCATTCATCTCTAACTTGTCAACTAGCACAGATAACATTCTGATTATTGATGATGTTAACATTTATATAAATAAGCCTTCTGATCCCCTCTGCAAATCATTTATGGAAATTGTGGATGCATTAGGATTTCGGCAATGCATTCGGGACTCGACGCACATTAGTGGAAATACCCTGGATTTGGTTCTCACACATGGTATTGCTGTCATGAATATTGACATCATGCCTCTTACATCAGTGGTTAGATCTCCTGGATTACTTTGAGAAGAAAATTGAAGACATCAGGTTAAACATATCCCAGCATGCCCTAATCCAGCCAGTACGCCCTGTTATTGAGGTGGGCGCCATTACTGAGGTATTACCTAGATTTATAGTATTTGATAGTATCTCACTAGGCATGCTGACGAAACTCGTAATGTCAACAAAAAGCACAACCTGTTTATTTGATCCTATATCAACAAAACCGTTTAAGGACCTATGGCCCACTCTTGGGCCGACTGTGCTGGAAATTATTAATCTTTCTTTAACTTCTGGATCTGTTCCTAAATGTTTCAAATTTGCAGTGATTAAACCATTACTTAAGAAACCTAATCTTGACCCCAGTGAAGTATTGAAAAACTCTCGGCTTTGACCTCCACATTAGAAATATTACTAGGACTGCTTTTTTCCACCTGCGGAATATAGTGAAGATTCGTCCCATCCTGTCTATAGCTGATGCTAAGACTCTGATCCATGCATTTATCTCTTCTAGATTGGACTACTGCAATGTTCTATTTTCTGGTTTACTGCAGTCCAGCATTAGGGCTCTCCAACTGGTTCAAATGCTGCAGCCAGACTTTTGACATGATGCAGAAAGTTCGACCACATTACACCCATTTTGGCATCCCTTCACTGGCTTCCTGTCCCAGTGAGATCAGATTTTAAGGTTCTGCTACTAGTCTATAAAATTATTCATGGACTGGCACCTCCCTAGCTAGCTAACCTAATTAAACCTGACGAACCGGCCCGGGCTTTGCGTTCTCAGGGTGCAGGACTACTTTGTGTCCCTAGGGTGAATAAGAAGTCTGTGGGTCATAGAGCTTTCTCTTATCGTGCCCCTGTTCTGTGGAATGATCTCCCTGCATCAATAAAACAGTCAGATTCTGTGGAGACTTTCAAGTCCAGACTTAAGATGCACTTATTTTCCCTTTTGTATGGCTAGCATACTGGTATAGTTTTGTTTTACGCTTTTAACTCTTTTAATTCATTTTATTAGGAAACGGAGTGTGCCGCAGCCTCAACTTAACCTAAATACTGTGTCTTTTAGTGAAGCTTAGGGCTAGTGGCTGGCGATCACCTTAGTATTTCGTGTTTTTTTCTTGTTGTTTAATGCTGACAAATTATACTGCATTTCTTGTCTTTCTGATGCCTGGTTCTGTTTTTTTCTCTCTGTTTAAGGTGCAGCTCCATCCAGAGATGGGAATTGTATTTGTGCTGGAGACCCTCCTATCCTGTGCACCAACAGCATTTCCTGTATATTCATTTTGTGAATTGTTTCTGTGAATTGTTCTGTAATTTATGTCTGTAGCATGGCCCAAGCAGAGGGTCACCCCTTTGAGTCTGGTCTGCTTGAGGTTTCTTCCTTAGAGGGAGTTTTTCCTTACCACTGTTGCTCTGGGGATTAGTAAGGTTAGACCTTACTTGTGTGAAGCACCTTGAGGCAACTCTGTTGTGATTTGGTGCTATATAAATGAAAATAAACTGAAATTGAAAATTCAACTCAATCAGTTCATAAGCCTGGTCCAAAGAAATCAAATTTCTCCCTTGAGGAGGGCTAGCCACGGAAGCAAACTGAAAAAATTCCAGCTCGGAAAAGATCTCCTATCTATCCTATTTGGCCCCTTGGTGGTGTGGGTTGAGTCTGCTGTGTTCATGATTGCTAGTTCGTTCTGTCACAACTGCAGCCACTGGGTGGCTGGACATAAATGCAGGACTCACGGACACAAGTATATAAGAAAAAGGCTTTATCCCCCCCCCAAAAAAATCACTGATTAAAGTACGGTATACAGACAGGCAGTCGGCGTGGCAACGGTACAGACAATCGACCTGCTGGGGCGTGGTCATTCAACAAGCAAAGTTCATAAAAACACGGCGTCACAGTGATCAGAGGGCAAGACAAAGGCTAGGTCCAAAAAACAAAACAGGGTCAAACACAGGCTGGCAATCAGGCAAAGGCAAAAACAGAGCTGGGACGAAGATGGTGAAGTGCAACGAACTAGCAGTGAGGAGGTGAACACAATGGACTTAAATAGAACAGGAAGTGATTAGAAAACAAGCTACATGTGTGGGAAAAAGTTTCTAGAAAGGGGTGTGGCTAGGTGAATCCAAGATGATACATGGTGCAAGATAGGGAGGACAACAGAAGGTGGAGTGATGAAAAGACAGAGATACGTGAACAGGTGCCAAGGGAGTGAGTGAAGGAAAACACAAAGCAGACAGCATAAAGGTGAGAGACAACGACACAAGGCAGGTGCAGCGATCAATCAATCAATCAATCAATCAATTTTTTTATATAGCGCCAAATCACAACAAACAGTTGCCCCAAGGCACTTTATATTGTAAGGCAAGGCCATACAATAATTATGTAAAACCCCAACGGTCAAAACGACCCCCTGTGAGCAAGCACTTGGCTACAGTGGGAAGGAAAAACTCCCTTTTAACAGGAAGAAACCTCCAGCAGAACCAGGCTCAGGGAGGGGCAGTCTTCTGCTGGGACTGGTTGGGGCTGAGGGAGAGAACCAGGAAAAAGACATGCTGTGGAGGGGAGCAGAGATCGATCACTAATGATTAAATGCAGAGTGGTGCATACAGAGCAAAAAGAGAAAGAAACAGTGCATCATGGGAACCCCGCAGCAGTCTACGTCTATAGCAGCATAACTAAGGGATGGTTCAGGGTCACCTGATCCAGCCCTAACTATAAGCTTTAGCAAAAAGGAAAGTTTTAAGCCTAATCTTAAAAGTAGAGATGATGAAGCGAGAACATAATCAGACGGGCGTGACAGTGAACACAAACAAATGGGATGAGGGAAAACAGAGCACACAAAGCAAACAGAAAGCAAGGGCAGAATAATAAATTACTAGGAACCGAACATGAACATGAGAACTAAAAAGCAACCATCAGATAATAAGTATTAAAGAAAACTACATGAGAACAGATCAGAGAGCAATAAGAAAATAAACACTAAAGCACAACTAAACTGGAACTGACAAAGAAAACAAAGTGGGTAAACAAACTATAAGTAAAACAGAGACTACATGATAATAGAAAGCAAAACCCGACATTAAAGCACAATAAATAATATTACGAATGAAAGGGCCTAAATAAACAAGTGATAAACTATGATAACAATGAAAACACAAACTGACAGAACAAAACTAGAATGGAACTGAACTATGGCCAAAGAATGAAAAGTAACAAAGAAACAAAATGGCAAAGCAAAATAGAACAGAGAATAAATACGATGAAAATTAAATAACTAATAAATCAAAGCTAGAGTAGATAGTGTTTAAAAAGAAAGAGGGAAAAATGGAATTGAAGCCCCAGTCAGGGCAAAATCCTGACAATGTGTGCTGCACATTGAGAACCACATTTAGACACACTTTGCTAGTACTGGGTTGGACCCCTTTTTGGCTTGAGAACTTTCTTATCTTAGATTCAGCAAGGTGCTGGAAATATTCCTCAGAGATTTTGGTCCATATGGACACAATTGCCACATCATTATATCACCAAAACCAGCATGAACTGTTGATTTGGTGAGCCTGTGCCCACTGTAGTCTTGAGTTAGCTGTTCTTAGTTCCACCTGGTGTGGGCTTCTGCTTCTGTAGTCCATCTGCTTCAAAGTTCCTTGTGGTGTGTGTGTGTTGAGAGGCACTTTTCTACATATCTTGTTTGTCACAAGTAGTTATTTGAGTTATCCTTGCCTTTTTGACAGCACAAACCAGTCTGACCATTCTTCTCTGACCTCTGCCATCAATGAGGCATTTTCACCCACAGAACTGTCACTTTGAGATGGCTGTAGATCCCATATGCACTTTGAACTGTAATTCTGACTGCACATCTCACTACTGTCACACTGCCTTCATACATATCTGGCTTCACCCTCATGTAGTGAATATGGCCACAGACATATCTTTGCGAAATCAAAAGTTGCCTCAACTTTCCACTGTCTGACCCCCCCCACCCCCATAGACTCCCCAATAAAGCAAAGTGCATATTTCAGAGTGGCTTTTTATTGTGGCCAGCCTAAAGCACACCTGTGCAATAATCATGCTGTCTAAACAGCATCTTGATATGCCACAACTGTGATGTGGGATGTATTATCTCGGCACACATAGCTAGGACGCGTTACGTATGTCATATTTGCGTCATTCTTGACACATTCCTGACATTCTTAATGTGACTTAGTGCATCTGAATAGGTTTCTTAATAATGCGTGTTGGTGCGTGATATTCATGATTTTCATGTAGCATGTTTTTGGCTGTCAAACATCTTCCACGAATGTCACACACCACCCTCATTTCGCCTCATGTCGTCGCGGTCGCAACTGAGTGTGTTGATCCGTCTTGATTAGTGGTGATCCTTAATAGAGCACGATAGCGTTCTTGTCTGACGTGCGCACAATTAAACCCTGCTGCACTGCATTCAGTTTCATTGCTGCAGTATGGTGAAGAAGGACAGAGACCCCAAGTCGGCTAAACGTCTCGTTCCAGTGCTCATCAGCGTGGTCCTGTAGGTGTTCCACTTGCTGCTGCTGCTGTGCTTGATGTTTGTTAAAACGCGCAAGACGAGAGCCGCATGGAGCCACACATCTGGCTCTCTCCATCTCCTCCTCCTTTCTGCCCCGCTCCATGACACAGAGCCCAACTAAGCATGCAGTCACAAAGTTCTTCAGCTGTGGATTTTGAGGAGCAAACTGGAGCGATCTGAATTGTAGCAGCTGATGGATGAATATGGGTGTGGGTGTGGAGACAATTCGCCTCATTCACAATGTGACAGAACGTAACGATGTGCTGTTACGATGCTTAATAATGGTCATCATTATGTGTAAATGCAGCATAACATAGACAGATTTGTGAACAATATTTGAGAGAAATAGGTCTTTACATAGAAAATGTTTTAGATCTTTGAGTGTAGCTCATGAAAAATGGGAAAACAAACGTTTTGCGTTTATATTTTTGTTCAGTGTATATTTAATTGATGGAAATTCAATCCAATGGGTCAGATTTTTGAGTGTGCCCAGTCTTCCAAACATTCCCTAGCTGAATTTACGACATCTCCGGGAATCTTCAACGAACAGTCCCTATGGATCAAAGAGTGGGTGAAACGGTTCCAGGCAACCCCAGTTCAACCTGAATTTTTTAGACAGTGTAATGAAACCGATCCAAATCAAAGAACCTCCAGACACCACCATGGATAACAGCTCAATAATCCTAGAATGCCAACCAGCCAGATGGCAAAAGATCAAAGTCATAAAAATGTCCAACATTGGGATGGAACCACAGTGCCACCTTGAGGAAGGATGTGGACCCTTCAATACATGAATATGCTTTCTTTTAACAAAAGAGAGAAATTATAATTATTTTTTCTGTTGTTATAGTTAACTGAAGACAAAATTTATATTAAATCTTTAATCTTTTACACCTTTCTTTCATGTGACGTTATGAGTATTTATTTTATAACATTTGGTGTTGTGTGGGCCGCTGAAGAGGAGGTACTGCTGGCCCACCACCACTAGAGGGCGCCCTGCCTGGAGTGCGGGCTCCAGGCACCAGAGGGCGCTGCCGCCTCACGAGAGCAGCCAGGGTGACAGCTGTCACCCATCACTGGACACAGCTGACTCCACTCAGCACGGAGGTATATCACCAGGACGGCGTCTCCACCTCAGTGCCAAGATATCGCCTTAAGATAGAGGTAACGTTCTCTGCTGTATTTCTTACATTATTATATTGTCTTTCTTGTTGAGCATTGCAGGACAGCTGTCTACAAAAAGCCGTTGCTTCGGATAAGTACTCACCTTCCTGCAGTATTGTGACGTGGAGGCGGCTTCTCCCCTCTCCGTGTTACTGGGTGCAGCCGCATCCACACCTGTGTGTTTGTTGTTCTCTTGCCAGCAGTACCGGATCCGACGAGCGGAGGCAGTGGCCACCTGGGAATTCGGGACTTGGCGGTTCCAGTACTTCCAGGGTTCGGTGGCAGAGGAAATCTGGGTGGTTCCGGTTCGACTTGGACGGACGTCTCCTACCTTCGAGCCTGCCCACACGACACCAGTGGAATTCGGCTTAACCCCAAATTGTCGATTGTTGTATTGGTTGTGCACGTTTCACAACAGTAAAACCTTGTTATTTACCTTCTCCATTGTCCGTTCATTTGCGCCCCCTGTTGTGGGTCCGTGTTCCTACACTTTCACAACAGGATATCTCGGCCAATGTCATGGATCCCGAGGGGCGTCAACCGGCTGTTGAACGGCCAATGGAAGACCAGGGCGCGCAGGCATCTTCGGGAGGGGTAATCGGTGAGTTGCAGCGGATCCTCACCGCTTTCACCACTCGGATGGACTTAATGACCGAGCAGAACGTTCTCCTGAACCGCAGGGTGGAGGCTCTCGCCGCACAAGTGGAAGCGCGCCCCCCGGGCGCCGCTGCGGCTCTCCCTCCCGTCGACCCTGCGCGTAATAGTGACGTTCCACTGGTCGTTCAACGACCCCTCCCTCCTTCCCCAGAAGCATACATAAGCCCTCCAGAACCGTACGGCGGCTGTGTGGAGACGTGCGCAGATTTTCTTATGCAGTGTTCGCTCGTCTTCGCACAGCGTCCCGTGATGTACGCGGCTGATGCTAGCAAAGTAGCTTATGTGATAAACCTGCTTCGCGGGGAGGCACGCGCTTGGGCTACAGCGCTCTGGGAGCAGAACTCACGGTTCCTTCAGATATACGATGGGTTTGTGAGGGAGCTCAGAACTGTGTTCGATCACCCCAATCGAGGAGAAACCGCTTCAACAGTGCTACTGTCAATAAGACAGGGGCGCCGGAGCGCAGCTGCCTATGCAGTCGACTTCCGCATCGCGGCTGCGAGGTCCGGCTGGAATAGCACTGCCCTCCGCGCCGCCTTTGTAAACGGACTGTCTTTGGTTCTTAAAGAGCACCTGGTGGCTAAGGACGAACCGCGGGATTTAGATGGGCTCATTGATCTTGTCATACGGTTAGACAACCGGTTAGAAGAACGTCGGCGGGAACGAGACGAAAGGCATGGCCGGGCACGCGCTGTCCCTCTCCCTTCCGGTTCCGACCGCGCTCCGCCTTCCCCACGCTCCACAGCCCCTGCGCTCCGTGGGGTCACAGCTCCCCCTACTGATGAAGCTAGGGACACGAGTAGGGCAACATTTAGGGCACCAGATGCACAGAGGAGATGGACCCACGGAGCGTGTTTTGTTTGTGGTTCAATAGAGCACCATGTGAGAGACTGCCCCGAGCGGTCAAACGCCAAACGCCCGCCCCTAGAGACTGGGCTAGGGGTGGGCCGAGACATTCACGTGGGACACACCCACATTGCCACACGACTCCCAGTCACGATCCTGTATGAGGATTCTACCCTGAAGGCCCCAGCACTGGTGGACACGGGCTCTGAGGGGAATCTGTTGGATAGCAGATGGGCTAGGGAGATAGGGCTCCCTCTGGTGGCTCTTACCTCACCCGTACAGGTTCGGGCACTAGATGGCTCCCTACTCCCTCCGATCACGCATAAGACACCACCTGTAACTCTGGTGGTGTCAGGTAACCACCGGGAGGTGATCGAGTTCTTTGTGACTCAGGCCACCTCCCGTGTGGTTTTGGGCTTTCCCTGGATGTTGAAGCACAATCCCCGGATCGATTGGCCGTCCGGGGTGGTGGTGCAGTGGAGCGAGACCTGCCATCGGGAGTGTCTAGGTTCCTCGGTTCCTCCCGGCTCCCAAGCTAAGGAGGAGGTCAGAGTCCCGCCCAATCTGAGGACGGTGCCGGCGGAGTACCACGATCTTGCGGACGTGTTCATCAAGGATCTGGCTCTCACGCTCCCTCCCCACCGCCCGTATGATTGTGCCATTGATTTGGTTCCAGGCAGTGGGTTCCCGTCCAGTAGGCTGTACAACCTCTCACGGCCGGAGCGCGAATCAATGGAGACCTACATCCGGGACTCGTTAGCTGCCGGGTTGATCCGGAATTCCACCTCCCCGATGGGTGCCGGTTTCTTTTTTGTGGGAAAGAAAGATGGCGGACTTCGTCCATGCATCGATTACAGGGGGCTGAACGAAATCACGGTTCGCAACCGATACCCGTTGCCCTTGTTGGATTCAGTGTTCACCCCCTTGCATGGAGCCAGGATTTTCACCAAGCTTGATCTTAGGAATGCGTACCACCTGGTTCGGATCCGGAAGGGAGACGAATGGAAGACGGCATTTAACACCCCGTTAGGTCATTTCGAGTACCTGGTCATGCCGTTCGGTCTCACTAACGCTCCCGCGACTTTCCAAGCATTGGTAAATGATGTCTTGCGGGATTTCCTGCACCGGTTCGTCTTCGTGTATCTAGACGATATACTCATCTTTTCCCCGGATCCTGAGACTCATGTCCGGCATGTCCGTCAGGTCCTGCAGCGGTTGTTGGAGAACTGACTGTTTGTGAAGGGCGAGAAGTGTGAGTTTCACCGCACGTCTTTGTCCTTCCTGGGGTTCATCATCTCCCCGAACTCCGTCGCTCCTGATCCGGCCAAGGTTGCGGCGGTGAGAGACTGGCCCCAACCGACTAGCCGTAGGAAGCTGCAACAGTTCCTCGGCTTTGCAAATTTCTACAGGAGGTTCATTAAGGGCTATAGTCAGGTAGTTAGCCCCCTGACAGCCCTGACCTCACCAAAAGTCCCCTTCACCTGGTCGGATCGTTGCGATGCCGCATTCAAGGAGTTGAAACGGCGCTTCTCGTCTGCACCCGTTCTGGTGCAGCCCGATCCTAGTCGCCAGTTAGTGGTTGAAGTGGACGCCTCGGACTCAGGGATAGGAGCTGTGCTCTCCCAGAGCGGGAAGACCGATAAGGTTCTTCACCCGTGTGCCTATTTTTCCCGCAGGTTGACCCCGGCCGAACGGAACTATGACGTCGGCAATCGAGAACTCCTTGCGGTGAAAGAGGCCCTTGAAGAGTGGAGACATCTGTTGGAGGGAACGTCCGTGCCATTCACGGTTTTCACTGACCATCGGAACCTGGAGTACATCAGGACCGCCAAGCGGCTGAACCCCAGGCAAGCCCGCTGGTCACTGTTCTTTGGCCGTTTTGACTTCCGGATCACCTACCGTCCCGGGACCAAAAATCAGAGATCGGATGCATTGTCCCGGGTCCATGAAGACGAAGTCAAAACGGAATCGTCGGATCCCCCGGATCCCATCATCCCGGAGTCCGCTATCGTGGCCGCCCTCACCTGGGACGTAGAGAAGACCGTCCGGGAGGCCCTGACACGAGACCCGGACCCCGGAACCGGACCAAAGAACAGACTCTACGTCCCACCGGAAGCCAGAGCTGCAGTACTGGACTTCTGTCATGGTTCTAAGCTCTCCTGTCACCCTGGGGTGCGAAGGACCGTGGCAGTCGTCCGGCAGCGCTTCTGGTGGGCGTCCCTGGAGGCCGACGTCCGGGGCTACGTCCAGGCCTGTACCACCTGCGCCAGGGGCAAGGCCGACCATCGGAAGACCTCAGGGCTGCTGCAGCCGCTGCCCGTCCCACATCGCCCCTGGTCCCACATCGGCCTGGACTTTGTCACGGGTCTCCCACCGTCCCAGGGGAACACCGTCATCTTCACGATAGTGGACCATTTCTCCAAGGCGGCCCACTTTGTGGCCCTCCCGAAGCTACCAACAGCCCAGGAGACAGCGGACCTCCTGGTCCACCACGTCGTCCGTCTGCATGGGATACCATCAGACATCGTCTCCGATCGCGGTCCCCAGTTTTCCTCACACGTTTGGAGGAGCTTCTGCCGGGAGCTGGGGGCCACGGTCAGCCTCTCATCTGGGTATCACCCCCAGACCAACGGGCAAGCAGAACGGGCCAACCAAGAACTGGAGCAGACACTACGCTGTGTGACAGCCGCGCACCCGACGGCCTGGAGTACCCACCTGGCCTGGATCGAGTACGCCCACAACAGTCAGGTGTCATCAGCCACTGGCCTCTCCCCTTTTGAGGTGTGCTTGGGGTATCAGCCCCCCTTGTTTCCGGTGGTCGAGGGAGAGGTCGGTGTGCCCTCGGTCCAGGCCCACCTACGGAAGTGCCGTCGGGTGTGGCGTGCCGCCCGTTCTGCTTTGTTGAGGGCCCGGACGAGGGCGAAGAATCATGCAGACCGGCGGCGGGCCCCGGCCCCCACGTATCGTCCTGGGCAGGAAGTGTGGTTGTCCACCAAGGACATTCTCCTTCAAGTGGACTCCCCAAAACTCCAAGAACGATACATCGGTCCTTTCAAGATTCTCAAAGTCATCAATCCCGCCGCAGTGAGGCTCCAGCTTCCGGCCTCGCTGCGGATTCATCCAGTGTTTCATGTCTCCCGGATAAAACCCCATCACACCTCACCCCTCTGCACTCCGGGTCCGGCACCACCTCCTGCCCGGATCATCGACGGGGAACCGGCTTGGACCGTGCGCCGGCTCCTCGACGTCCGTCGAATGGGCCGGGGTTTTCAGTACCTGGTGGACTGGGAGGGGTACGGCCCCGAAGAACGCTCCTGGGTGAAGAAGGGCTTCATCCTGGACCCGGCCCTCCTGGCCGACTTCTACCGTCGCCATCCGGACAAGCCCGGTCGTGCGCCAGGAGGCGCCCGTTGAGGGGGGGGTCCTGTTGTGTGGGCCGCTGAAGAGGAGGTACTGCTGGCCCACCACCACTAGAGGGCGCCCTGCCTGGAGTGCGGGCTCCAGGCACCAGAGGGCGCTGCCGCCTCACGAGAGCAGCCAGGGTGACAGCTGTCACCCATCACTGGACACAGCTGACTCCACTCAGCACGGAGGTATATCACCAGGACGGCGTCTCCACCTCAGTGCCGAGATATCGCCTTAAGATAGAGGTAACGTTCTCTGCTGTATTTCTTACATTATTATATTGTCTTTCTTGTTGAGCATTGCAGGACAGCTGTCTACAAAAAGCCGTTGCTTCGGATAAGTACTCACCTTCCTGCAGTATTGTGACGTGGAGGCGGCTTCTCCCCTCTCCGTGTTACTGGGTGCAGCCGCATCCACACCTGTGTGTTTGTTGTTCTCTTGCCAGCAGTACCGGATCCGACGAGCGGAGGCAATGGCCACCTGGGAATTCGGGACTTGGCGGTTCCAGTACTTCCAGGGTTCGGTGGCAGAGGAAATCTGGGTGGTTCCGGTTCGACTTGAACGGACGTCTCCTACCTTCGAGCCTGCCCACACGACACCAGTGGAATTCGGCTTAACCCCAAATTGTCGATTGTTGTATTGGTTGTGCATGTTTCACAACAGTAAAACCTTGTTATTTACCTTCTCCATTGTCCGTTCATTTGCGCCCCCTGTTGTGGGTCCGTGTTCCTACACTTTCACAACAATTTGGTGCATGTTTAAATCTTATTCATTGAATTATTAATAAATTGTCATGGTAAAAACAGTGCTTCTGTTAATCACTTCCCTTTTCTAGGATGGGTTTAGGAGATTCAGTCATCTTATATGTTGTTAGCCAAAGAAGAAAGACGGTATATGCCATTTATTGTATCTGATGTGTTTTTCAAATAACTTCCTTTGGGAGCAACATGAGGCCAAGTGGGCGGAGTTTATGACCATGTGCTTAGCCTCTTTAAAATGACCTTGAGACAAAGGCACTCTCTCTTCCAATCTCTTCCACACTCTTCCTCTCTTCAACACTCTCCGAGTTCTTAGTCTTAGTTAGTGGCTTTTGTTTCATTTGTTGTGTTCTTTTTTGTTCTGCGATTTTGTTGATTGATGCACCAGTTTTTTAATAACTTTGAAGGCATGAGCCAAGTTATCCGAGCTTTGTTGATAACTTCCTAGCTGAGATTTTCAAATTAAGTGCGAAGTGGCTATTTCCAGATTCTTCATTTTCCACTCAATGTCAAGAGTTTTTTTTTTTTGTTGTTGTTAACTTTAATTTTTCTCCACAACTTTCTTTGCCAAGCCTTGAACTTTTTTAAATTTTTACAAAGACATTAAATTGATTTTCCACAAGTTTTAAAAGTTGCAGGAGCATTTTTTTCATCCTGGGTCAGTCAGTGAACCAAACCTCTCCGGAACTGCCGAACTATCACGTATGTTCTGCTGGGAAAATGAGTTGGAACCATGCCTGTAGTCATCTGGGAGACCTGGTGGGTTTACCTCGACACAGGCCAATTAAAGAAGGCCAGCAAATGGCCGATCATGACCGGATCGAATCTTGTCAACCTACCTGATCCAAAGGATCCAGATAAGTGAACCTTTAATTGTTCTGATGGTCTTTGCTGTCAGTGATGCCAAGTGGCTTTCTTTGTTTAAGTTTCTTAATAATAACAATAATTCATTAACTCAAAATTCACTGCTAAATTCCAACTAGGTTTATTGTTATTTATTTCAATATTTAATGCCTTGTTCTCTTCTTTTTCCTTACTTTTCACGTCTCATCATCAACATATCTTCTCAGTAATAAAACAATAAATCATGACCCATATTGTTAAAATCTCAGTCACATTTGTTTGTACCTGTACATACGTAAATAAATCTGTAAATATTACACCAGGTGTTTGTCCTGTGTCCAGTTGAAGACAGATTTTTAATGAATTGTATCCAGAACTTATGACTTTCAGATCAAAAGCTGATTAATATCGATCATAACATGCAAGTGGTGCCCCTTTCAGGGTATTTAATTAGATTTCACATCTAATTAAATATTGTTTTAACTTATATGCGGTACACTCACATACAGTGAGGCAAATAAGTATTTGATCCACTGTTGATTTTGCACGTTTTCCTACCTACAAAGAATGGAGAGGTCTGTAAATTTTTGTAGTCACCATTGCAAGTTTGGTGTCGATTGTTTAAATACTGTGGCTGTGCATAGTGAACACACATACACACGCACAGACACACAAGACTCACACAGACTCACACAGACGGTCAGCCTTATATATTAGATGATGCTGTTTGTTGCATTACATGCTTTTGCTTTTTCTTCCACTGATTTGGATTTTCCCTTGAGTTTAGTTGTACAAATATTTGATGAAGTGCTAATGAATTGGAATTAGAATTCATTAAAAAGACTTGTGGGATTGAAACAATTTCTAATCCTTTTGATAAGAAATACGTTTTTTTCATAAAAGCATGCAAGCTTGCTTTTTATGATTAAAAATTAATACTTGAGTTAATGAGACGGTATTTTAACAGTTATTTTTAGATCTCCATATAAATGTGTTGGAGTGATGTTATGTAATTACATATGCAATACACAAAATATTGAAAACACAAGTACCCACATAATAACATGAAATCTCATCTGGTGCTGTTTGTCCCTCCAAAAGGTTAAGCCCCTGTCACGCATAGCAAGAATGTGCAGGAACCGGGCTGAAACAGCAATTATTACCATCATCGGATGCAGAGAAAGAGGTGTGGTCAGCAGTGTCAGAACGCATCCAGATTACCTCGTCCACACCTGCACGATGACATCCAAAGCGCATGTAGACAACAGTTTAGGTGACACAGTCTGCTGTCAGATGGCCATAAAAGGTGCTGCAGACTGCCCGATGTCCAAACGTCTGGATGACAAACACAGGGCCAGATGGGAGGCAGCGCTGTGTTCCTCACACGTGAGTGCGTGCGAGTGTGCATGTGCACGGGGCGCCCCGCACATATTTAATAATGCTGTCACAGCCTGAAATACAGTTCTACATCACACCTCCTACAGACTTTAGATGGTGATCAGGTAATATATGTATATTACAGCGGTGAGATCCATTCAGCTCTGTGCCTGACGTGTGCTATGATACATTACTGTGCATAAGACCACAGCGGCAGCGGCACACGGTTTTGGTTTGATTGTGCGCTGTTTACATTCACTGTATATCATGAATGTAAGCCACATACATGTTATTACATATCAATATTTCATGGGCAGGGGTCCAGTGGAGGTGGACATCTCACAACATGGTACAAGCTTTGCTGTGACCAATCGATCTCAGCTGTTTTGATGCTGTCAGAATATGTAGACTGCGATCAGATGATGCAAAAACTGCTCATAGACCGCTGTCAGATGTGAGTTCCATCTCGATGGAGCCAAGAGTGGTTTGAACATGTGCAACACACTCGGTACAGTCGAGCAAATGGGACCAAATATGTAGATGCTCACAGACTGCCATCCGTTAGTCTTCGGACCACAAGTCAATATTTCCTGATTGTGGCCGGATGTGTCATTCTGACGCAATTGGCCTCAGTCGGCGTGTGTGTGATCGGGGTATTAGTTTCTGAAAATTTTTTGTATCTAAATTTGAGACCTTACAGTGTTGAGATTTAGAATAGATTTGTATATTGTATAATGTGTTTATTGTATTTATTGAGGAAAAAAGTGTGTGTCCCCACTACGCCACATTTTAGGGAATTGCTGGCATTGATTTTTTCCAGGAAAAAATTTCAGTCAGATGAAAATTTATTGCTTTAACCCATGCTGTAAGGCCAAGATTGTCTTCAGCAGGAGTGGAAACAAGAGGTGGTACTCTGTAGTTTCAGGAAGTGGTTGAATGAAGTCTGTGACATTCTGTCACTGGTCTATTAATAGAAGCATAAAGAAAAACAGTTGGGCACGCCCATGCATCCATTGACCTCAGACGGAAAAGGTCCTATATTGACAGTCTTTAAGCATATGGCCTAAATGTATAGTATGTTTTTCCTACTCCACTTAGCTGTTCACACAGTATATATAATCTGAGTACAACCTAATGTGCAAGGTGCAAAGGGATTATATTAATTCATTCTCTGTACCTGCTTGCTCCAGTTAAGGGGTGGGGGGGGGGGGGGGGGTGCAGGGGAGGGGAGCTGGAGCCTATCCCATCAGTCATAGGGTGTAAGGCAGGATATACCCTGGACAGGACACCAGTCTATTGCAGGGTGAGATTATACTGTCAATGAATTAATCCTGGTGTGTTTTAGGCAAAGATGAATTAATGCTCAGAATTTTTCTGGCAAGGAAACATATCTACACAAAAAGTGTTAAAACACGCAACAAATAATTTATGGGAACAGTGAGCCGCCACAACTCCTTGAGGTGAAACCGTTGAGAATTTCATTCCTGCAGCATCTCCTCCTCCACTCCGTCTCCATCCCATGTTCATCCCTGTCCTGTCATTACTTGCCTGTCAAAAACAGTGATCATCAGTCCAGTTTCGAGTTAGGATGCAAACACCACAAAGGGTTACAGCTATATAACAGCTATATAATTTAAACATAACACTGCATCACATTCATTTTTCTGATACTTATATCCAATGGAATCACAATCAAGCTACAGTTTGAACGGGGACTTCAGCAAAAAAATAAATACTACCTTTACATGCCCATGCATACCCCAGAATGAAATTTGAGAAGGCAATAAAAGCATGAAAAAGAAAAAAGAAGTGCATGATAAATGTGAGTTAGCCATGTTGGGACCATTAGAGATATTATGAGAGGATGTACTCTGTGGGGCAAACTAACAACCTCAAAGTAAACCACTTCATGTCACCACTGAAGAGACAAAGATGTCACTGAAAGTTTCTGTTAGGGTGGAGAGGATTCCAAAAGAGGTACACAAAACGTTTGAAAATGACCAATTATACATGCACTGACTTACCTTAGGGTAGTATCTCACTGGGCTACGACAACTTGGGAGTGGCGAGCGACATTTCACAGGATGTTCACACAGGTCCACCATCCCCTCACGAGTCACAGGGCGTAACTTGTGCTTTGCTTGATTTTTGAGCTGTTCAGAAAATTCACACAACAACTTTTCTCGCCAAATACTCACGTGTGTGTCAAAAACCCATCTGAATGTCGACTCTCTGACTCAGAAAGTGCGCAACATGTGCGACAACTTGTGAGGGGTTGATGACATACTTTTGCTTTTATATGATCTGAGAGGCACTGCAGTTCTGAAAGGACCGGGCTGAGAAAGTCCAGTAGCCAGGCAGCAGGCAGGGACAGTGGGCTGGAGGAGACCTGTGTGGACGATGAGGACAAGGCGTACGATCTGGATTTATTAGTTTTATTTATTTAGTTATTCATTTTTTAGGGCTGCAATGTGCACACAGTTACAACGGGCTGGATGACACCTGTGTGGAGGATGAGGATGAGGCACATAGTCCGGATTTATTAGTTTTATTTATTTAGTTATTCATTTTTTAGGGCTGCAATGTGCACACAGTTACAACGGGCTGGATGACACCTGTGTGGAGGATGAGGATGAGGCACATAGTCCGGATTTTTTACTTTTGTTTATTTAGTTATTTATTTTTTAGGACCGCAATGAAAATAAATTTAATGGTGCTGGGCCGGCTATCACTCACCGTGAACACACAGGCAAGTGGGCTGCAATGGGAATAAGTTTAATACCTTATTGTTTTATCCTCGGTAATTCACGGACGGAGAGGTGGCTGTTCCAGCAAGTTGAGAATCTCTTCCAGATTATCCCTCAGCATGTGCCTGTGCACATGAAGGAGTGCTTGGATCCTCGAGCTTATGCACTTGGAGGCACACTTGGATCCCAGGGCTTGTTCACGTGAAAGAGTGCTTGGGTTTCTAAGTCCGTGCATGTGGAGGACCACTTGGGTTTCTAAGCCCGTGCATGTGGAGGACCACTTGGGTTTCTAAGCCCATGCATGTGGAGGACCACTTGAGTTTCTAAGCCCATGCATGTGGAGGACCACTTGGGTTTCTAAGTCCGTGCATGTGGAGGAACACTTGGGTTTCTAAGCCCTCACATGTGGAGGAACACTTGGGTTTCTAAGTCCGTGCATGTGGAGGAACACTTGGGTTTCTAAGCCCATGCATGTGGAGGAACACTTGGGTTTCTAAGTCCGTGCATGTGGAGGACCACTTGGGTTTCTAAGCCCATGCATGTGTAGGACCACTTGGATCTTTGAGCCTATGTGCATGGAGGAGCACTTCTTGAGGATCTCAAAGCCCGTGCATGTAGAGGATCATATCCTGGTTATTCCCGAGACGAAAGAAGGACATCTGTATCTATTGCTCCTTCAAAGCTTCCATACTGGAAGAGAGGAGAGTGGATCTACCAGAACAACAGTGACAAGAGGGGTGGAGCGGGGGTGGGGTGGGGTGGTGTCATTCTGCAGCTGCTGGGTGTATCTGCCATCGGTGAGTGTTTTGCCACCTCACATTACATTTATTATTATTTGAATATTTTATTCTATTATTATTTACATTGCTTTGCTTTCCATGCCTGTAGTTGGAGGTATTTCCACAGCCTCTTTTCACATAACAGCAGCCCACAGCCATCCTGAGCATTTTATGCACTAATGTGTCATCATTTCAGTTGCATGAGTGGTGCTTCACATCTGTGAGAGTGCTGCACAGCATTCATGTGCACATCCTTCGACCAGCAAAGGCTGCACGAGAGGCACTTGACATTCGTGAGAGTGCCTTGAGGCAAATAGTTCACGGTATGTGAGCTATTCGCGATTTTTGGCCGTATTTTCACCACCAGTCCATGTGTAATTTGGCCCACATTTGGGCAGCATGTGCTAACATGTTCTTATTATGAATATAGTGAGATTCCAACTGCGAAATTTTCACTAATTCACCTGTTTTATTGTGATTGTCTGTCTCCACCTATGTACTCTCCAGTAGTCGCAGCCCAGTGAGATATCACCCATAGTCTTCTAATAGTTGGGCAAAGTTGCTCTCCAATAAGTCTACACAAGTCGGTTGTTGGTGGGCTTGTTTCTGTTTATCAACAAAGCAGAAGAATGGGCACTTTATCAACAATCCACTTGTTTAGACTTAGTGAAGCATGGTGGCACCAAATTGTAAAAACACCAGGCCAATAACTCCCCAATGACCTTCTCAAGTGTCACCAAGTAATGACATTTACACTGTTAGGCAAGGTGTAATCTCCAAACAGTCCCCTCCGATTTAAAAACTAAATATGAAACATAGTTTCTTCCTTAAAATAAGAGAAAAGAGAGCTGGTTTACTGATATTCACTGCATTTTTTTTTTTTACATGCAATCCCCAGTCATCCCTTTAGATGAAAGAGAACACTACTTTCCATATCCACATTGCTGCGAAATGTTACATTTTGGGTCCGTTGCAGCTGATAGCCACCACTCAGCGGCTGCCAATCAGTCTGATGGGCACACGCTGTGTTGATTGAGGTGAACACTGGAATCGATGCTGTTAAGTATTCTTAAACTGTTGCACACTGGACCACATTTAATTGTTGACTCAGTCAATAAAGAGTCATTTCAACTTCTTTCAAAAGAGACTACAAATGCCAACATGGGTGCTGCTTGTGCAGCTCTACGGTAAAGCAAAACATTTCTCATGAAGGAAATGAATGAAAGTAGGCCACAGACTGCTGCAAAGCATCATAGCAGTGCTTTACATATCAAGATGCTTCAGTAAATCAAGTTAAATGGGAGCGGAAGAAGAAAACATTGACTGCAACGTTTTAAAAATGTGCCTTGTGTGCACTTGAGTTATCACTTGACTTGAGCTGATGTAAAAGATATTGACGACTCAGTGTTCTCAACACCTGAGAGAAAGTGTGATCAAAAGAAAAGAGAGAACTTCTTTTAGAAGTAGGTTATTCATGCAGTTTTACAGGTCTTTGCCAAAGCTGGACTGGGTTTGATCTTTAGATTGATATACAGTAGTTCCTCCTTTGAAGAAAGTATTTCCAGACTCAAATTATGTTTTATTTTCTGATCAATTTCTCTTTTTGAACAGTTGGCTGTGATTCATTTAAGAAAAGCAGGCATTGATTCGGCTTCTTTGTTCCGTTAGCAGCAATCGTTGCACCCGTCTTCTCGCTCAGTCACTGTCTAAGCAGATTGATGCGGGGAAGTGTTACTGTATGAAGCGGTATTGATTTCCTGACACCGTCCTCAGAATGCTCTCCATCCTGATCTCACCAGCTTGTGTCATGCTCAGCGGGACGCTTGCTCGACATGATGGAACAGTCATCTGACATCACCCAAATTTCTTCCACTGTTCTTGCAGTTAAATGTGACAGAGCCCACACCTGGGACAGAAGTGACAAAATACTGTGCACATAACCCCAGTTTAATTTTCTCTTTGCAGATGGACTGGCTCACACCAGAGTTGTGAAGTGTGTTATGTAAGCCAAGGTGCTTTCCCACCTCACTGGTGGTGGGGAGAGATGCTGCCCTCCATTGCCATGACAGCAGAAGTTTTCTTTGTTCTTGGCTTCCTGATGAACGGCGCTCCCTGTAATCCTATTGCGACCTTGCCGGTGAGCCGAGAACGTTTGGAAAGGGTGCTGACCCAAGCCAGGGAGGATAGACTACAGGACGACCAAGCCTCTGAGGAGTCGCCAGGTTACAGCAGTCAACAGCAGCCTGAGGAAATAAATGCCTTGGGCCCCAACAGAACTGCAGTGCCCCCAGCCAGGCCCCTAACCAAGCCAAACCTCAGCTCCAAAACAGGTGGATCTAAAGGATTGACATCCCAGGAGATGTTTCGTGAAGAAGATAGCCTGAATCAAATAGACGAAGGCCCCACGAGTGATGTCCCCAATTCTCTAGACGCCATTGATGAGTATGCCTACCCAGATTACAGGGGCAAAGGCTGCATGGATGAAAGCGGCTTTGTGTTTGCTATCGGCGAGGAATTCACCCCAGGACCTTCCACATGTCCTTGCCTCTGCACAGATGAGGGTCCTCTGTGTACCAAGCCGGAATGTCCCAAGGTTCACCCTCGCTGCCTTCGGGTGGACACTAGTCAATGCTGCCCTCAATGTAAGGAGAAAAAGAACTACTGTGAGTTTCGGGGCAAGGTCTATGCCTCGCTGGAAGAATTTAAGGTGAGCCCATTAACTACATTCACTCATTTCTGACATGCTGAAACTTGAAAGAACTGCTGACAGAACAGTCTTTGCCCTTCACTGGAGTTTATCACAGGCTTTACACAAAAACTAGGTACCTTGCCTCAGAGCAAGCAAGCAGGCACATTTATAATGGCAAAGGTCAGCACTTGGCTTTTTTTTTTCTCCCCCTCATACAACAGTTGAACATTACCGGAGGCTGAATTTAGCAGTGCAGCTTCAGCAGAGTGCTTCCATATTCAGCTTGTTGATACATATGATGATGGCACAGTTATGGTAATGCTGCATCGTGAGTGTCATTGTCTATGTACGTGTTTGTGAAGAGAGATACGCAAGCAACATCATTCACGTTACATCTTCTGACACTTGTTTCTTCATTTAAACCTTTATTTATTTATGTAGCAGCAAAATTTGAACATGGGGATGAACACTAAGAAACAAAAAAGAGAAGGAAACAACAATAACAAAATATGCCTGGGGAGGAACGTGTTTAGAGTTCTTATGTTTAACATGGTGTGTTTTTCTCAATTTTATTCCGATATCACCAAATGAGGTCTTAAATTCTCTACATTTTCTCCACTTTACATCAAATTGTGCTTTTTTGTAGTTTTTGCATAGGTACCAATTTCTGTTATGTAGATTTCTTCCATTGGTCTTTGGTTGGTGGGTCCACCCTTCCGCAATGGCTTGATATTGCCTTTATACAATCAGTGATGTCGATAATGCGTTACTTAGGGTCCCTTCACACATAACATGGCTGAAGCCGACTAGCGCACAAAGGCGCAATTACATGCCATTCGAGAAAAATCTGAGCAGCCTCCAACACCTGTTGCTACACCAGGTGTCGGCCAAATTCCTGGTGTCACACATGAACATCCAACACCGCTCGCTAGCCACTTAGAAAATGTGGTGCCGTTTGCGATGTCAGTATGAAAATAGTGAGCAGACTATCACTTTTGAGCTGGCAGTGAAATTTGTCTAAGTGCCCCACGAGTGTGGCGTTGCAAAGCAACACACATGTGGTGTGTGTGTGTTGCGCTCCCCCCCCCACACACACACACACGGCATGTGGGGGGAGAGCACACTTGCATGACATGCTGATATGTATTTACAGACATAATCACATAGGGACCGGACAGCCTTGTCTGAGCGCACACAGCCGGGCTGCAGCGGCCGCACACAGTGCATGTTGGCAGGCTACTTCATGCTACTCCGTGTGCTCCTTGTATAGACTCTTGCAAAAAAAAAAAAAACAACAAAAAAAAAACAAACAACACAAAAAAACAACTGCATTAACGTGCAATAAAAAAATTATCGGAGTTAATTAATGTGTTAACGTGATAATAATGCATTAATTTGCCCAGCCCTAATATCAGTGGTGGGCGCAGTTCTGCTAATCCACTAACCGCTAATTATCAAAGCTAATGTTTTCATTATCGGATTAGCTTTTCAGATAACTTTGAAAACCATCATCGGACCAATTATCTTCCGATAAGTTTTGGTCCAATAATTTTTAGACCACTAACACATTTTTGCAGGCGTGGTGAACAAAGCTCAACAGTTACAAACATTTCTTAAGTCTAAAATCAGTTGAGTACCTATCTGTTAAATGTTTTCTAGTAGATGTGCAGTTCTGTTTTCTACAAACAGAAGAGCTGGTTCCAGAAGAACCCGCTCTATCCTCTGCAGGCAAAGGAGAGCTGGCCACAGAAAAGGAAAAAGCTCATTTCTTTTAACCCCGTACTGATATGCTGGCAATATCACCCAAGTCATCCAGAGGCATACAGTTTTAACTTATGGTTAAAATGTTAACCAAATTAATATCGGACAAGTTATTTAAATTAACGTCACATCTGAAGTTTTGTAAAGTGAAAATATCAGATATATGTTTTAGTTTTAAAGTAATGCATTCATTTTGAAGGTTTTAGTGTGGGCATGCTGTGTCCAGGTGCATTATGGGTAATCTCAGTACATTCACGACAGAAGAATGCATTTGAGACGCTCTGATCAGGCTCCACACAGACAACAGCATTAAACTTTTTGTATATTGTGCCTAAAACTCTTGTGAATATATTCTCTGGGTTTATAGACATTGTTATTGTGTTTGTTTTATGTAAAAATGCCAGAAGAAGCCCAGGTTGTTTCTCCATTATTTTCAATTGGAATCATTGCAATCAATTCCTGTTTGCTCTTTAGACTCCTGTTTATGTCAAACACTGTCGTCTTTGTTCCAGAGTAATATATATAAGCTGTCTGAAATTCAGTTTGCATTTATTAAATTCCACAAATCTTAAACATAGCAGACATGGATTATCTGGAATTTTCTTTTGGCAAGTTTTCATGGTCTCTACTGCCATCTACTGGCCAGTAGTGTTCATGGGACTATAAGCGTCTGGACGCCAGTAGATGGCAGTGTTCTATTTATTTTGACCCCGATTATATCAGACGGTTGTCAAATCACAACTTGAACTTTTGGCTTTTTGCAAATGGCTTTTCTTTTTTTTTTTTTAACAAATAAAAAAAGGAATATTTTACAAAAGCACATTTATATGTAAACACCAACACACACTTCACATTAATTAATTGGTTTTTACATAGATTGAATGAGTCAACCAATCAGTGTTAGCGGAGGCTCATTTACTCATAATTCCTTTGGCATCTGTCTGTGTTTGTTACAAAACTTCAGGATTAGTACATTATTTAAAATGGAAAGATATGTGTTATATTTTAACTTTGTACAAATGACAGAACTGACATTAATGGAGTTATTCTATCTGGAATAATTTGATGATTTTAAATCAAAACCATAACTCAAAACTGCTTTATTTTCCTAGACCACTGCCTCACTGCTGCACGGCTGTATTCCATTAAGGAATAATGGCTTGTTTTGTGTGTGTAGAGTTGAGTTTAGCTCCTCTCAATTGCTTCACTGCTGTAAAATATGTAGTAAACAGGAGCTTCCAGCAGCGGGCAGGGCGCACAAAGACAGAACTACTGACTCATTGTTTGGGTCTGTGGTTGGCTTTGATGGTACCAGAAGCGTTCATGGTGTTAACTCAGAATCAGCTTGTTAGTAGTTGCAAGTGTATTGGAAGCAATACTGAAAGTTAGCGGTTAACTGTAGCTTCTCACAAATTTTTGGGTGGTTTATTATTATGGTGGTTTATTTATTATATATTGGGTGGTATATATATTATGGAAAGACCGATACTTGGGTAGGCCAATAATCGATAATCGGCCTATCCCTAATATATAAAGCTGAAAATGTGGTTTGACAGAAATAAATTATCATTAAACTTAAGTAAAACAAAATATATGTTATTTGGCAATTGTAATAAAGACATACAAGTACAGTTACAAGTTCAGGGGGTGGATATTGAAAGAGTATATGAAACTAAGTTTCTTGGGGTGATAATTGATGATAAAATAAACTAGAAGTCTCATATAAAACATATACAGAGCAAACTGTCAAGAAGCATTTCAGTTCTGAACAAAGTTAAATACATTCTGGACCACAACTCACTCTGCATTCTCTACTGCTCACTGATCTTACCATATTTACACTATTGTGCAGAGGTCTTGGGCAATAATTATAAATGTACAACACAACCATTATTCATACTGCAGAAAAGAGCTATAAGAATAATTCATCATACTGGTTATAGAGACCACACAAATTCACTATTCTTAAAGTAGACCTGCATTGAAATAAATGTGGTCAGATTTCAGAAAGAAATAGCTGATATGTATTTATAAGACCCTTGTGAATGCAGTAAAGTAAACCTGTAAGCCCAAATTTGTAATTCAGCGGAGAAATCTTCGTTTAAAAATGACAAATTTGCAGCTAAAATTTAGCCCTCTGTGAAAACAGTTTGTACAGCCGTATCATTTCCATGACGTCAGGGACAAGACGACGTGCTCCCGTCTTCAGTCCGATCCCGCATTGAAATTGATTTTATCTGTTAGTAATGTTACTTATACACGTCCTGGTTTCAACATCCAAAAGTAAGCTGCAATGAATGTGAGATACAGATCTGTGTGCTCAGATCAGCAACGACATCGACAGCGGGCGCCATTCTTCCTCTCCCGCTCTCTGCCTCCGCTGCGCTTATTAAGTCTGCGGGCTCGTTAACGAGCTCGTTAACCGCCGACGCGGGCCACTCACACCGCCCGTGTCTGCTTTGCAGCCAGTGTTGTGTCAGATTCAGCGCACAACACCGGCATCATCTCTCTGTTTACTGAATGGAGCTGCAGCACACTTGGCACAAGTCCTGAGATTACGCTCGCTGTTTTAATGCGAAGCGGCCGGTACACCTGTTGCTGCAAGGACAGACTTCTTGCTGCAAAATCCACAGCACCGCACGTCTCGGCAGTCGGAGCCCTAGAGCTCCATGGACGCTGAGAGAGGTTTATATATTTTTAATGACTGGGATTCTTTGCGGGTTTCGCCTCCATATCCCACGATGGTACTGGAGGCAAAAGACAGTAGATTTTCATTGCGACACCACTCAATCAAACGGGCGTATGAAAAAGTCCCCCAAAATAATTTTCAAGCACAAATAAAAGAAATGTGTACTCACCAAACGTGCCGCAAGACAATATGAAGTTTTAAAAAAAGTAGATCCTTCCGTATAAGACAAGAAAAAGGTGCAGATGCAAACTGACGTAAATCCACAAATTACAATTGGCGCAATGCATGCTGGGAGAGGATCTTGTCCTGACGTCTCGGCAGCGTCCGTGATGAGAGGGACAATTTGCGGAGGGCTAAATGTTAGCTGTAAATTTGTCATTTTCAAATGAAGATTTCTCTGTTGAATGACAGATCTGGGCTTGCAAATTTACTTTACTACATTCAGAAGGATCTCATGTGTAAATGTAAGTCATTTTTTGTTCAAAAAATCTGACTGCATTTTTTTCAATGCAGGTCTCCTTTAAAATCAAAAATTGTAAAATTTACTGATCTGGTTCATTTTCAATCAGTACAAATCATGTATAAAGCAATAAACAATTTACTTCCTGGAAATATTAAAAACATGTTCTTTAATAGAATAGGGGATTAAAATCTGAGGGGGGAGTCTAATTTAAAACATCAGTGGGCATGTACAACATTAAAAGGTTTTTGTATTTCTGTTTGCAGAGTGAGGATGTGGAACAGATTGAGGGTGGAGCTCAAGCAATGTCCCAGCATGAACCAGTTTAAGCAGCAGTATAGGCACATGGTTTTTTTAAGGTATAAGGAGGATGAAGGGTGTTGAGGGTTAGGGTGTTTTGTTGATCATTGTTTAGTTGTGTGCACTTTGTTTTTCTATCTTGTAAATATGTAGTATAAAATCACACGCATTGCATATGTATGTAGGTATGTGTGTATGTAGGTATGTGTATATACTGTGTATGTATCTACACTAGAGAAGTTTATGATGACGGGACTTGAGTTTGTGTTGTGTTAAATGTGTTTGTAGCATGGCCTAAGCAGAGGGTCACCCCTTAGAGTCTGGTCTGCTTGAGGTTTCTTCCTTAATACATCAGAGGGAGTTTTTCCTTACCACTGTCGCCTGTGTGCTTGCTCTGGGGGTTGGTAATGAGTATATATGTATGTTTGTATGTATATAAGGGGTGGGCGTTTATAAGCTTTTCTTCTGCTCACCCCCTTTTGGTCACACGTCACTGTGGAATTGTTTTGTGTATCAGTTTTTTGTTACTGTTGAGTTTGTGTGCCAAAAAAATTCATTCATTCATTCATTCATTCATATATATAGTTTGCACTGAGATGAATTAACCAGGTGCAAATTATAAAAAAGGAAATGCTCATACGGCCGAGGGTATTTTAGCATTGCGCTATATACGAGGTCTGTGATAAAAGTAAAGGACCTTATTATTTTTTCAAAAACCATATGGATTTGAATCACGTGTGATTACATCAGACATGCTTGAACCCTCGTGGGCATGCAAGAGTTTTTTCACGCCTGTCGGTTACGTCATTCGCCTGTGGGCAGTCTTTGAGTGAGGAGTCGCCCACCCTCTCGTCGTTTTTTCATTGTTTAGGAATGGCTCAGAGACTGCTGCTTTGTTTGATAAAAATTTGTTCAAAAACTTTAAGGCACAACTGAGTGGACACCATTCGATAAATTCAGCTCGTTTTCGGTAAAAATTTGAATGGCTGATGAGAGATTTTGGTCTGTAGTGTCGCCGTAAGGGCGGCCCACGGCGCCTGATGGTGATCTGCGCTTCGAGGCGGCAGCGTCTCGCCGTTTCAAGTTGAAAACTTCCACATTTCAGGCTCTGTTGACCCAGGAAGTCATCAGAGAACAGAGAACTTTCAGAAGAAGTCGGCATGAGGAGTTTATTCGGACATTCCATTGTTAACGGACATTTTGTAATGAAAGAACGTGCGGGGGGTCGCGACAGGAAAAACACCTCCGTTGGAAACCTTAACGGGCAAGTTGGAACATGCCCAAGCTGTTAAACAATTTCTCAGTTACTCACTTGTTGTTGAATTTGCGCGCATGTCTTTCATTAAAAAATGTCCTTAAACAGTGGAATGTCCGCATGAAGTCCTCATGCCAGCCTCTTCTGAATCTTCTCTGTTCTCTCACGACGTCCTGGGTGAATTAAGCCTTAAATTAGGATGTTTTCAGGTCGAAACAGGCCAACGACGGTGCCTGGAAGTGCTGCGCAACGTCCAGCTCCGTGGGAAGTCCTTACACCGACAGAAACACCCCATAATCTCTCATCAGCCGTTAAACTTTTCACCGAAAACCAGCTTAATTTCTCGAATAGTGTCCACTCGGATATTCCTCACAGGTCCAGAAAAAAGGTTGATAAAGCAACGCGCGCCGTCCGCAGCGGCTATTCAGACAAAGAGATTCCGACGGGCGGGGTGGAGCACTCCTCACTCAAGGCCTGCCCACAGGCGAATGACGTCAGCGACACGCGTGAAAAAACTCACGCATGCGCACGAGGGTTCAAGCATGTCTGACGCAAAAACATATGAATCAAATCCATTTATTTTTTGAAAAAATAAAAAGGACTGCTTTTTTCATCACAGACCTCGTATATAAAATACACAGCACGGTGTGTTGATCCACTGGATGTTCTTCACGTCAGAGACAAAGTGAGAGGACGTGCACTTTAGGTGAATCAAGATTAAATTTTCAAAAATACCTTAATCAGGCTGGTTCTTACCGGAGTTGATTGGCGTTTTCATCTGTTCATCAAGAGGGTGCACAGCGAATTTATCAGTGCAACGTTTGTGGAAAAGCTGCACTCCATACTCTAGTTTTTTACAGGCTGTGTTCATGTGCACATACAACCAGACTAAGGATTTTGTTGGGAAGGTGTCGTAGCATGGATCCACAACAGGGGGCGCAAATGAACGGACAATGAATTAAGCCAAAAAGTAACAATTTAATGTTGTGATGATACACAACGAAATACACAGAATTAGCAAAGTCAATTGACACCAGGTGACGTGTGGGATAGAAGACCCCCGACGAGAGAGAAGCCGCATCCCACATGGCTTCCACCACCAACGGTCTGAAGAACACCGGAGCCGCCAAGTCCCGAGTCCCCAGGTGGCCTCTGTCTTCGGCTGTCGACCCTGGTACTGCTGGCAGAAAGCAGAGACAAGATGAATGAGTGTGAGTCCGCACACTCAGTAATCCACAGTCTGCACACAGTTAGGAGGGAGCACCTCCACCTCCAATCACACACTCGTGCAGCTCCTGGTTAACCACTTATCTGGTTTGGGGTGTGAGGCGAAGCCGTCGCTGTCACACCAAACGCCAATCCCACAGACAAGGCAAAACACCAGGAAAATGGCTGCAACAGAAGTTCAGATTATTACACAACATATTAGTCAGCAGAGAAATTACCTCTTCAGTAGTCGATTTCTCGGCGAGGAGGTGGAGCTGCAGTCCGGCCTTTATGGTGATGATGATGATGATGATGATGAACGAGTGACAGCTGGTGCAGAGGATGAATGACAGCTGTCACTTCTTCTGGGTCTGGCGCCCTCTCGTGCTTGGAGCCCGCACTCCAAGCAGGGCGCCCTCTGGTGGTGGTGGGCCAGCAGTACGTCCTCTTCAGTGGCCCACATAACAGGACCCCCCCCCTCAACGGGCGCGTCCTGGCGTCCGACCAGGCTTGTCCGGATGTCTCGTGTAGAAATCGGCCAGGAGGGCCGGGTCCAGGATGAAGCTCCTCTTCACCCGGGAGCGTTCTTCAGGTCCATACCCCTCCCAGTCCACCAGATATTGGAACCCCCGGCCCTTACGACGGACGTCCAGGAGCCTGCGGACTGTCCAGGCAGGCTCCCCGTCAATGAGCCGGGCAGGAGGTGGCGTAGGTCCCGGAGCACAGAGGGGCGAGGTGTGGTGTGGCTTCAGACGGGAAACATGAAAAACAGGGATTATGATCTTGAGGATACGAAATGGACCAATGAACCTGTCTTTCAGTTTTGGGGAGTCAACACAAAGAGGGATGTCCTTGGTCGAGAGCCACACCTCCTGCCCGGGCTGGTATGTGGGGGCCGGGGAACGCCGGCGGTCCACATGGGTCTTGGCCCTCGTCTGGGCCTTTAACAGGGCAGAGCGGGCGGTCCGCCACACCCGGCGGCACCTCCTGAGGTGGGCCTGGACCGAGGGCACACCGACCTCTCCCTCCACCAGCGGGAACAATGGGGGCTGGTACCCCAAACATGCCTCAAAAGGGGAGAGGCCGGTAGCAGACGAGACTTGGCTGTTATGGGCATACTCGATCCAAGCCAGATGGTGACTCCAGGCCGCCGGGTGCGCGGAGGTGACGCAGCGAAGGGCCTGTTCCAACTCCTGGTTAGCCCGCTCTGCCTGTCCGTTTGTCTGGGGGTGGTACCCGGGCGAGAGACTCACGGTGGCCCCCAGCTCCTTACAGAAACTCTTCCACACCTGTGAAGAGAACTGGGGACCACGATCTGAAACAATGTCCGATGGTATCCCATGCAGCCGCATGACGTGGTGGACCAGGAGGTCTGCCGTCTCCTGGGCCGTCGGGAGCTTCGGGAGGGCCACGAAGTGGGCCGCCTTGGAGAACTGGTCCACTATCGTGAGAATAACGGTGTTGCCCTGGGACGGCGGGAGGCCCGTGATGAAGTCCAGGCCGATGTGAGACCAGGGGCGATGAGGCACCGGCAGGGGTTGGAGGAGTCCCGAGGTCCTCCGATGGTCTGCCTTGCCCCTGGCGCAGATGGTACAGGCCTGGACATAGTCCCGGACGTCGGTTTCCAGGGACGCCCACCAGAAGCGCTGCTGGACTACTGCCATGGTCCTACACACTCCGGGATGACAGGACAGCTTGGACCCGTGACAGAAGTCCAATACGACAGCTCTTGCCTCTGGTGGGACGTACATTCTGTTCTTGGGGCCGGTCCCCGGGTCCGGGCTCCTTGCCAGGGCCTCCCGGACGGTCTTCTCCACGTCCCAGGTGAGGGAGGCCACGACAGTGGACTCGGGGATGATGGTCTCGGTGGGGTTCGACAGCCCCGCTTTGGCTTCTTCTTCGTGCACCCGGGACAATGCATCTGATTTTTGGTTTTTGGTCCCGGGGTGGTACATGATCCGGAAGTCAAAGCGCCCGAAGAACAGAGACCAGCGGGCTTGCCTGGGATTCAGCCGCTTGGCGGTCCGGATGTACTCCAGGTTCCGATGGTCCGTGAAAACCGTGAAAGGCAACAATGCCCCCTCCAGCAGGTGTCTCCACTCTTCAAGAGCCTCCTTCACCGTGAGGAGCTCCCGATTGCCGACGTCATAGTTCCGTTCAGCTGGGGCCAACCTGCGGGAAAAATAGGCACAAGGATGGAGAACCTTATCAGCCTCCACGCTCTGGGACAGCACGGCTCCTATCCCTGAGTCTGAGGCGTCCACTTCCACTATGTACTGGCGATCAGGATCAGGCTGCACCAGAACTGGTGCAGTCGAGAACCGGCGTTTCAACTCCTGGAACGCAGCTTCGCACCGATCCGACCAGGTGAAGGGGACCTTGGTGGAGGTCAGGGCAGTCAGGGGGCTAACTACCTGACTGTAGCCTTTAATGAACCTCCTGTAGAAATTTGCAAAGCCGAGGAACTGCTGCAATTTCCTGCGGCTTGTTGGTTGGGGCCAATCTCTCACCACCGCAACCTTGGCCTGATCAGGGGCGACGGAGTTGGAGGAGATGATGAACCCCAGGAAGGACAAAGAAGTGCGGTGGAACTCACACTTCTCGCCCTTCACAAACAGCCGGTTCTCCAACAACCGCTGTAGGACCTGACGTACATGCTGGAAATGGGTCTCAGGGTCCGGGGAAAAGACGAGTATATCGTCCAGATATATGAAGACGAACCGATGCAGGAAGTCCCGCAAGATGTCATTTACCAAAGCTTGGAACGTCGCGGGGGCGTTAGTGAGGCCGAACGGCATGACCAGGTACTCAAAGTGACCTAACAGGGTGTTGAATGCCATCTTCCATTCGTCTCCCTCCTGGAGCCGAACCAGGTAGTACGCGTTTCTAAGATCCAATTTAGTGAAAATTTGGGCTCCATGCAGGGGCGTGAACACTGAATCCAACAGAGGTAACGGGTATCGGTTGCGAACCGTGATCTCGTTCAGCCCTCTGTAATCAATGCATGGACGGAGTCCGCCGTCCTTTTTGCCCACAAAAAAGAAACCAGCACCCATCGGGGAGGTGGAGTTCCGGATCAGCCCGGCAGCTAAAGAGTCCCGGATGTAGGTCTCCATTGATTCGCGTTCCGGATGTGAGAGGTTGTACAACCTACTGGATGGGTACTCAGCGCCCGGGACCAAATCAATGGCACAATCGTACGGTCGGTGCGGGGGAAGAGTGAGCACCAGATCTTTGCTGAAAACGTCAGCAAGATCATGGTACTCCTTTGGCACCGCCGATAGATTGGGGGGAACTTTAACCTCCTCATTAGCCGTCGTGCCGGGAGGAACCGAGGATCCTAAACACTCCCAGTGGCAGGTTTCGCTCCACTGCGTCACAACCCGGATGGCCAATCTATCCGGGGATTGTGCTTCACCATCCATGGAAATCCCAAAATCACTCGGGAGGTAGAAGGTGTTACATGGAACACGATCTCCTCCCTGTGATTTCCAGACACAACCAAGGTCACTGGCTGTGTCTGATGTGTGATTAATGGAAGCAGGGTGCCATCTAGTGCTCGCACCTGCAATGGTGCCGGCAGAGCCACCAGGGGGAGCCCTACTTCCTTTGCCCATCTGCTATCCAGCAGATTCCCTTCCGTCCCCGTGTCTACCAGTGCTGGGGCGTGAAGGGTTAAATCCCCACAAAGGATCGTTACTGGGATTCGTGCAGATTTGCGGGGTTTCCCCGCGTGCGTGTTATGGCCCACCCTTAGCCCAGCTTCTAAGGACGGGCGTTGTAGTTTGACTGTTTGGGGCAGTCCTTCTGCCGGTGCTCACAAGAGCCGCAGACAAAACACTCCCCGCGGGCCAGCCTCCTTTGTCTGATGTTTGTCTTCACTTTGGCCCTGCTCGTGTCCATAGCCTCCTCAGCAGGGGGAGCTGTAGCCACACGGAGCTCTCTAGCAGTGAAGCGTGGGGACGACGTCACCTTTTTGGAACCGGAAGGGGGAGGGACGGCTCGTGCCCGGTCACGCCCCCCGGCCTGCTCCCGACGATGCTCGTTTAAACGGTTGTCTAAGCGTATAACCAAATCGACAAGCCCGTCAAAATCCCGCGGTTCCTCCTTAGCCAGCAGGTGCTCCTTCAGGACCGGAGACTGTCCATTTACGAAGGCGGCGCGGAGCGCAACGTTATTCCAGCCGGACCTCGCTGCCGCGATGCAGAAGTCGACTGCATACTCGGCTGAGCTACGGCGCCCCTGTCTCATTGACAGCAGCACGCTCGAAGCGGTCTCGCCTCTGTTGGGATGGTCAAACACTTGTTTGAACTCCCGTACAAACCCAGTATAAGACGTTAGGAGCCGTGAATTCTGCTCCCAAAGCGCCGTAGCCCAGGCGCGTGCCTCTCCTCGAAGCAGATTAATAACATAAGCCACCCGGCTGGCGTCTGAGGCGTACATGACAGGGCGCTGTGAAAAGACGAGCGAACACTGCATGAGGAAGTCTGCGCACGTCTCAACACAGCCCCCGTACGGTTCCGGAGGGCTTATGTATGCTTCAGGGGACGGGGTGGGGGGGGGGGGGGGGGGGGGGGGGGGGGGGTCGTTGAACGACCAGTGGAACGTCTGTTACAGGCCCAGGACCAGCCAGAGGAGTGGCTGCAGCAGCGCCCTGATCGTGCGCTTCCACCCTGGCGGTGAGAGCCTCCACCCTCCGGTTAAGGAGAACATTCTGCTCGGTCACTAAATCTAACCGAGCCGTGAAGGCGGTTAAGATCTGCTGCAACTCACTTGACACGCCTCCCGCTGACGCCTGCGCTCCTGGCTCTTCCATTGGCCATTCAAGCTCGGGTTGACGCCCCTCGGAATCCATGACGATGGCCGAGAAATCCTGTTGGGAAGGTGTCGTAGCACGGACCCACAACAGGGGGCGCAAATGAACGGACAATGAATTAAGCCAAAAAGTAACAATTTAATGTTGTGATGATACACAACGAAATACACAGAATTAGCAAAGTCAATTGACACCAGGTGACGTGTGGGCAGGCTTGAAGATAGAAGACCCCCGACGAGAGAGAAGCCGCGTCCCACACGGCTTCCACCACCAACGGTCTGAAGAACACCGGAGCCGCCAAGTCCCGAGTCCCCAGGTGGCCTCTGTCTTCGGCTGTCGACCCTGGTACTGCTGGCAGAAAGCAGAGACAAGATGAATGAGTGTGAGTCCGCACACTCAGTAATCCACAGTCTGCACACAGTTAGGAGGGAGCACCTCCACCTCCAATCACACACTCGTGCAGCTCCTGGTTAACCACTTATCTGGTTTGGGGTGTGAGGCGAAGCCGTCGCTGTCACACCAAACGCCAATCCCACAGACAAGGCAAAACACCAGGAAAACGGCTGCAACAGAAGTTCAGATTATTACACAACGTATGAGTCAGCAGAGAAATTACCTCTTCAGTAGTCGATTTCTCGGCGAGGAGGTGGAGCTGCAGTCCGGCCTTTATGGTGATGATGATGATGATGAACGAGTGACAGCTGGTGCAGAGGATGAATGACAGCTGTCAATTCTTCTGGGTCTGGCGCCCTCTCGTGCTTGGAGCCCGCACTCCAAGCAGGGCGCCCTCTGGTGGTGGTGGGCCAGCAGTACCTCCTCTTCAGCGTCCCACATAACAGATTTTTTCCAACCACCAGTGCTTATGATCCAGGAAAGCTCAGAAAGTCATACTGATGTGAAAAAATAAATAGTTCTCTGGAAAAACTGAGAGGGAACATCCTAAATTTGAAAAATCTGCATGATAGCACATACAACAGGATGTGCAGCAATATTGTTCCACTGCTTGTGGAGAGCCCTACTATCATTTGCATAATTGCATTAGTCAGTAAAATTACAAAGATGCAGTACTTCACAACTCAGAGGGATCTTATATTGTAACATTTGTTGTATTGTTTCACATACTATTTCCCAAAAAATCAGTTTGTTTCTCACAGTGTCAAAAGTGAGTGATCCACACCAGCTGATCCACATTCTCCCCAACACATTCGGGGTATTTTTTGTTGTTTACATTTCAGTTTTGATGTGATGAAAAAACAAAACAGATTTTACGTGAACTGGTGGATGTCTGATGCTTTTCCATATGCCATTCATCTATGCATGTGTTTGAATGTTTGTAATTCACATTCATTCCATGATAAAGTACTGAGATAATTCTTATATTACTCTCCTTGTAAGCAGGGCCGGCCCAAGCCTTTATGGGGCCTTATGCAGAATTTCATTTGGGGGCCCCCCTACCATCACCTCAACACCAGATGCCTCATTATTCCATAGGCTACACTGTTATGTGTGTAATGTACCCACAATCATTAGCATTATTTGTAATTATCTTACATCATACAGGTGTCATTCTTGTTTTTAACCTTAAAGGGGTAGCAAACTCATAAATATGTTTTAATTAACTTCTACACACAGAGTGATGTATAAGTATGGTTCATTAATTTAACTATTTGAAAGTAACATAAGCAGGCAGCAGACTGCATTTATAGTAAACACGTTAAATAGTTTAATTTTGTTCAGATGTGCAATGGTGTGCAAAAAGTTCAATATCCAAATACAAAATAGAAATAGAATCAAATGACATTCACATTATCTTACAGAAAAATACTTAAATAATAAATACAATACTTAAATAATCTCCAAAATGAACATAGAAATCCACAACATAACAGCAGTGTGTGTGCATAGCAATGCACAAACATTGCACTGGGGGCTATTGCTTTAACTTTGGCCTTTTCCCCACCTTTTGCACCAAATTAATCTGAGGAGTTGATCTGACCTTAATGATGTTCAGCTGGTTGTGGCAGAGGAGTGTTTGCATAAAAGAGGGAGTGTGTGTGTGCTCTTCTTTCTCTTTCTGGAGACTGACTGCAGGTGTTTGGACGTGTTCACTTCCATGTTCCCGTGAAGACAGAGACCTCTGTGTGGGCTGTCGTTGGTGGTGCGCTGCTGAGTTTGTGGTGCTCTTGACGCTCTGGGGTGGTGTCGAGTTACAGCTGATTGCTGTGACGGATGGTTCGGATTTTGGACCAAGCTGTGGAAGGAGGCCCTGCTGCTTTGCTCTGGTGCTCTGCTGAAAGATTTCGTCCCGTGAGACCAGTGGATGTGCCCTGTTTGCTGTGGCGGCTTTACGCTCAGTGTGGACATTTGGAAAACTCTGACAGCTGCGTGTGCTGCCGAGCTGCGTGATGCAAGGGCGCCCTCATGTGGTCATACTTGGGGGTGTTTTAAATGAGTTTTTTACAAAATTGTCTTTTTAACTAGAACTTCAATTGTTAATAAATTGTTTGTATTTAGGAACCACGTCTCTGTCTCAATTACAACGAACCTGTGTGTCTTAGGTTGAAGTTATTCAACTGTCGAATTCCCAGGGTGGTGTCAGAAGTCCGACATACCATGTTCATTCATGATTTCTAATTGCCTTGACGATTGAGGAGTAAATTGTCCGCTTTGCCACATAAGGAAGAATATCAAATGGCTTCACCAAAATCCGGTCCACAACATTCAAATTGTCTGCCATTATGTGCAGCTTGCTACCTAGCTAGCTCGCTAGCTGGGACTGGCGCAAGGCTAGTGTGAAGTTTGTCCGCCTGTGAGTGCTTTGTGACGGTGGAGGAGCTCAGCAGCACCCGCTGCTCGGTAGGGACAGAAACTGCGATAGAAGTCAGAAAGAGTGATAGAAGTCAGTCTCCAAACACAAGCAGCAACAAAAAAAACCCCCACCAGAAATAGAAGCTTGATTTGTCACTAGTCGTTTTTAACAAAGAAAATGCCGCTAAGAGGATTAGGAAAGTCTCCGGTTCAACTCAGAACAGAATGAAAATGCTCCCACGGATGTTTACACCAAAAGATCGCTGATTCGCTCATTTCGCTGTCAATCAAAAAGGGATTCAGCCTCAGACAGATCATCCAATCACCATGCAGAAGCTGAGCGTCCGGGCCACCCGAGGCCAGCCCACTGCCCCATAGACCACCAGACCCGCTGAGCGTCCGATGGGCGGGACAAAGCCCAGCATTTATCCAATGACTCATCTCGTTTCGCTGCATGCTTTGTGACGCTATTGAACTCTGTCTGGACGCTCAGCGTCCACACTGTTTAAAGCACTGTGAAGCTGCGGGTTTGAGTGAGAGGAAAGCCGCGTTGTTACCAGTGATAAGAAGCTGATTCTGAACAAAGGTTGAGCGCGTTGTAGCACATATTTAGTCAGTGACATGTACACACAACAGGATATATTTGATCACTTATTTTTTGACATTTTAGGGGAAGCTGAGCTTCCCTTGCAGTCTTAGAGCAATCGCCTCTGACTTTAAGACACATAAAGCACTTTACACTAAACGAATGGAGCATTTCGCAAATAATGACAACAAAAATTGTAATATTGGACATGCAAACCTACCTTTGTCCTGTTGTTTTTTCTCGTCTTCCAACTTCTTTTTTCTTTTCTCCGCTCCAGAGGGATAATTTATTTTCTGAGACATGACTTGCACTCACTTCTTTCCTCACGATTAGTCATCGACCACCTGACCCAAGCGGTGCATCTAAATTTGCCCAACGATGGCAGCAGCCAACAGGAGGCATCAATTAACCTAGTATTGGTATTTTGTCAAAATGAATTTATTTTTTTCGGGTGTAATACAATTTCATTTAAATTATTCAATATTATTTTAATTTCATGTATATATTTACTTTTATATCACAATGTCTCGGTGCTCTCGGGGCCCCCTGGTGGCGTGGAGGCCCTAAGCGACCGTGTAGTTGGCGTATGCCTTGGGCCGGCTCTGCTTGTAAGGTTTCTTTATGGCTTGCATTACTCTGTTCATTGCCTTGGAGTTGATCCGCCTGGATTTCTTTCTTGTAATAGTCCCTTAACTGATGATATTTGTTGTTGTCATGTGATCCACTGTAGTTTTCAATCTATGTTCAGTGTTGAAGTGGGCCTCTAATTTGCACAGCTGTCTTTATCCTTGTCTGATTTTGGGATGACTGAGATTATTGCTCCTGCCCATGTTGGTAGTACTATATTTTCTCTGAGGGTCCAATTAAAGGAGGCGTAACATGGTACAAGCTCTTCCTTCAGAGTCTTGTACCATTCTGCTGGGGAATCATCGTTGCCTGGAGATGCATATTATTTTTTAATGAATTGATTGCTTCATTTATCTCTGCTGCTGTAATATTGGCTGTTAGTATATCACTGAGATAGGTGCAAATTGATGGTAAATCTAGTTTGTTAAAAAATAAGAAAATACTAAAAAAAAATAAAAATAATAATAATAATTCGTTTTCCTCTACAGCCAGAGATTGTGTGTTTAATTCTCCATAGATTTTTTTTTTTTTTTCTTCTGGGTTGTTATTGTCTCAGTCTTGTATGGCTCTATGATAGTGTTCACAGTATTTATTGCCTATTGTTTTCTTATTCATTTTGCAAGATGTTTTGCTATTTTAGCACCCATTTCATAAAAGTGCTGCTTTAAATTTTTTCTTTGTTGTTATTCTTCCTGTTCATTTGTTATTTGATGTTAATCTTTCTCAACAGTTTGGGAAGTCTTTTTTTTAATAATCCAGTTTTTGCTGTACATTTTCCTTGAACATCCACTTTCAAGGCATCACAAATTGTGGTGGGGTTCACTTGTATATTATTATTTTTTCACACATACGAGGTCTGTTAGAAAAGTATCGGACCTTTTAATTTTTTTTCAAAAACCTGATGGATTTGAATCACGTGTGCTTGCATGAGCCAACCTTGAACCTTTGTGCGCATGCGTGAACTTTTTCACGCCTGTCGATTGCGTCATTTCCATGTAAGCAGCCTTTGTGTGGGACGTGTGCTGTGCGCTTGGCGGATTTTCATTTCACGGAAAAAGACGGAACGACTGGAGCAGCGCCACATCAAATTTTGCCAGAAACTGGGCGACAGCCAGGTGGAAACCATTCGGATGATTCAGATGGCTTTCGGTGACGATCCTATGGGCATCACACAGATTAAGGAGGGGTACAACCGGTTTAACGACGTCCGCACAAAGGTGGAGAGCGAGCCGCGCTCCGGTCGGCCATCAACATGCCAGATCATTTCAAAGTGAACGCTGTGGTGATGCGGGACTGTCGTGTGACTGTCCGAGAAATTGCGGAAGAGGTGGACATCAGCACTTTTTCGGTACATTCCACTGTAGAAGACAGAACATTTGGCCATGAAAAGAGTTGCTGTGAAATTCATGCTGTTCTGACGGCGGAGCAAAAGCGCCTTCGTGTTGAAGTCTCACGGGACATGCTGTGACATGCCCACCTCTTCCACGATTTCTCGGATCATCACACGACTGAAAAGTCACCGAAAGACGTCTGAATCTTCCGAATGGTTTCCACTTGGCTGTCTCACACATTTTCTGAAAAAATTTTGATGAAGCAAAGTCAATCAGTCAATTTCCTGACAATGAAAATCCGACGAGGGGGCTGGACCACTCCTCCCACAAGGCGTGCTCACAGGCGAATGACGCAACCGACAGGCGTGAAAAAACTCACGCATGCGCATGAAGGTTCAAGCTTGGCTGATGCAAGCACACATGATTCAAATCCATATAGTTTTTGCAAAAAATAAAAAGGTCCGTTACTTTTCTAACAGACCTCGTATGTCCATTCATTTTCTATGCCCATTTACTCCAATCAAGGGACATGGCGAGGCGGGTGGGGGTAAACCTTGGACAGGACACCAGTAAATGGACTGCATTTATATAGCTCAAAGTGCTTTACAGTAATGCCTCACATTCACCCTGATGTCAGGGTGCTGCCGCACAAGGTGATCACTACACACCGGGTGCAACTAGGGGATTAAGAACCTTGCCAAAGGGCCCTTAGTGATTTTCCACTCAGGCTGGGATTTGAACCAAGGATCCTCTGGTCTCAAGTCCAACGCTTAACCACTAGACCATCACCAGTGTCTCACAGGGCCACATATACAGACAAACCTATTCACACTCACACCTATTCCACTGAACCTAACCTACAATTCTTTGGAAGTGGGAGGAATCTGGAGCACCTGGAGGGAATCCACACGAAACACAGGAGAACATGGAAACTCCACAAAGAAAGGACAAGGTGGGAAGCGATCCCACAATCTTCTTGCATTGAAGCAATAATGCTAACCATTAACTGTGCCGCTGTGCACCGTGCTGCCCTTCGATATGTCAGTCATTCCCACTTTTTCCCAGGCTATGATTCATAATTATACTTATTTCCCCCATAGATTAGGATGCCCTCTACTTCTTTTTTACTTTCTTTCAGTTGGTTTTCAGTGCCTTGCCTGATTGCTGGAATTACTTGCGTCATGTCATTTTAAATATTTACCAGCTCCTCTTGGAGGTTATGTCGGAGGTGTTTGATGGCTTTCCTAATGTGACCAAGTCCTGTGTGTAAGGTCTTGGTGTCCACTTTGAGTCCACTTCCAGGGTGCTCAGTGGTCTCTACTCAGTTTGTGTCTTGAGTTTTATGAAATATATTTTTATTTTTCTGTCCTCTGCACTTAGTATAGCCACTCATCACTGTGCTGAATGCATTTCTTGTGTAGATTTCATAATTTTGGTGAGTTTATTGGGCCGACTTTGGAGAGCTGGTTTCTATGCAACTCTTGCTGTGCCATCGTGCTGGCAGTTCAATCTTCTGACACTTCTTGGAAAGCCTCGGCACAGTCTTATGTCTGTCATGAGGCCCTGGCATTTATCTGCACCTCATTCTCCTCCTAACATTGGTGAGTTGCTCAATGGGAGGTTTGGCCTGATGTGGGACCTTCTACTGTTAAGTTCTTTTGCTCTGTGCCACGTGTCCTGAGCACAAAGCACGAGTGTCATATGTCAGGCTTTGTGCCCCCGGCTGGGGGGTTGAAGAGCATTGAAATGTGGCAAGAGGCAGGTTTTTATGCCTGATTGCCACATTCTGTGGCATTGTACAAAGTGCTGCCTCGCTCCGTTTTTCACAGTGGAGTGCCATGCGGAGGCACAATCCAGCCTCTGCAGTCTACAGCCATGCTGCAAGAAGTAACCTTTGCCCTCGTTCTCACTCAAAAAAGGTGTAAAGCTTCAAATAAGTGGATGAAAATGAGGCATTTCAGGGAAAAATTGAGCATCTGAATATAATTTAAATGATGTACATGTGCTGTCTATTTTGGGATGTAAAGGACAGCTTTGGTATCCAACCCATTGTGCACTACTACTGGATCATAGCCAAGGAAGGGGGGATCAGGGGCTTCATACAACCGCCCAACTTGTCCTGGTTTGGGCCTGCAAAAATATGTCAGTAGAGCCTACTCGCGCTTTTCTGCGTGCACGATGACGTCACGCCCCGTCGTCATCCTGCATTGTCGAGCGGCACAAACACACCACAGGAGACATTTTTATGTCCGCGACATTGTTTCGTGCCGTTTTGTCTGCACAAGCTTCAGGCTCAGAAACACACCTGGAAAAGAAAAACCCAGAATATCTAAATGTAGCCTAAGCAATTTCCCAGAGACATATCTTTCAAAAAGGTGTTTGTGGGCAACACTTTTTGGCAGTGATAAATACAACTGAAAGAACGCAAAAGGTCAGATTAAAAGAATTTTAAAATCTTTTCTAAAGTTTAGTGCAGGGTTTACGAACATATTTTTCACTTTTTTCTTTTCTTTCAAAGTCTGCACCACTCTGTGCATGTCCTCGCTAGGGGCAGATACAATCACTCACACTGCTGACTTCTTCTTTACTCGACGTGAAGAGCTGCACGTAGTGTTGGCAGATATTTGTAGCCACTGCAAAGCTGCATTTTCTTATTAGCAGAGTACTGTTAGCTATTATCTGTAGTTTCTCCAAAATATTAGTCCTATCAATGTACCATTTTGGCGGCATTCATCCTTGACCCAAAAAACATGAGCATACCAAATGGCAAATGTCAGCTCTCCCCAGTTTGTCAGTGATCGAAGTTGTATGCACACACGCAGGCACGTGCGTGCATGCACGTGCGCACACACACACACACACACACACACACACACACACACACACACACACACACACACACACACACACACACACACAGCTTTTTGTCTTTTGTGCATTCTACTGGAATCACATGCCTTTGTCTTTACACACCCACAAACATTGATCAATCAATCAATCAACTTTTTTCTTATATAGCGCCAAATCACAACAAACAGTTGCCCCAAGGCGCTCTATATTGTAAGGCAAGGCCATACAATAATTATGAAAATTATGGTGACGGAAGACATCAAATGCACTACACTTCTCACACATGGTAATGGCAACATGACATTTAACTAAACTGACTAAACTAATTGAAGTACAAAAATGCAGTAAATCAATCACATGAACAACACTGTTAAACTAACAAAAAACAATAACAACATTTAAAACCCCAAATCCCTGAACTCCCATGGTACATTGCAGCACAACATCCATTGTTCACTGTTGTTAGCTAATATTGCTCATTTCTGTGAAAATGTTAGTCCTATCAACTTTCCATTTTCACAGTATTCATCCTTGGCCCAAAATACGTCTACCAAACGGTCCCCATTTTCTCGATCATGGAGAAATTGTCCCCAGTTTCTCCATGATTGAAGCCACATGCATGCATGGACGCAAGCATGAATGCACGCATGCATAACAACTTTATTATAATATAGAACATAATAATAATATGTTATCAACTAAAATGTTTAAATCAATATTACTCCGGGCGTGAGTTTTGGTACAGTTCTGCACAGTTTAAGTAAGGAGCCATATAAAAATAAGTACTTACTTTAAATTTTCTGCATAACTATGTAACTAATATCTAAGCTCAGGAATTCCTGAGTTTGTTTGGGGTTCTGGACTGAAAATCAATTCACTTAGTGTTCAAGAAGCCATAAATATGAAAATGATTATGGCTATTGAGGTTAGTATGTCTTCTGTCTGGCTAAAGTAAAGTCCTTCCTCGGTCGACAGGATCTTGAGACGGCCTTTCATGTTTTCATCAGCTCCAGATTTGATTACTGTAATGGACTTTATGTTGGCGTTAACCAGTCTTCTCTTATACACCTCCAATTTGAGCAAAATGTTGCTGCTTGTTTTTTAATAAACACAAGTGACCATATATTGCCTGTACTTTACTCACTCCACTGGCTTCCAGTTCATTTTAGAATTGATTTCAATATTTGTTTTTTAAATCTATTAACAGCCTTGCATCATCATACTTGCCTGAAATTTAACTCTCCGCACTTACAGTAGGACATTACGGGCATCTGGACAACTTTACTTTGTCAGGATCTCAGAGCAGAACCGGCTGGACACAAATGCAGGACTCAGACACAAAAAGGTAAGTTCAAAAGACTTTACTCGTTTAACAGGCAAGGTTTGGTTAACAGGATAGCAGGCCAAGAAAAGCAACAGTGTCCATAATATGAGACGATAAGCGAGGTCAAAACACAAGTGAATAAATGGTACACGGCAAGACATGAACAAGGAGACTAGAACACTGTGAAAAAGGGCTGGAAACGCTGGCATGGAACACAAACGATCTGGCAGTGACAAAAGGGAAATGTGCAACTTAAATAACAGGTGTGATGAGGGAAAATCAGACACAGGTGCAGGGGAACAAGCAGGCAGGGGCGTGGCACACAAACAGGACCAGACACACCCAAACGAAACTAACAGCGAAACAAGAATGTGCAGACAAAAAATACTGACCAGACAAAGAAAACCTTACACATGAAATAAACACCACCACGACAAAAACATCCCTGCACACCCTCACCATGACATACTTAGACATTCTGAGGTAAAAAAAAATAAACTTTGGGGTTATCGTGCTTTTGCAGTAGCTGAACCCATGCTGCGGAATAAATTACCTCCTGAGTTATGCACTCTTTCTGACCCACCACTTTTAACACCTGGTGGTGCTGTGATATGTTTTGTTTGCATGTACCTCTTAATTTTATAGTATGCTTGCTTTTATTTTGGTGAATTCTTCGTCCTTGATTTTATTGTAAAACAGTTTTGACACCGTCTGGCTGTTGTAAAGGGCTATATAAATAAATGTGGATTGATTGATTGATTGATTGATTGACTGATTGATAAGATTAATATCAATCATCAATCAATCAGTCAATCAATCAAACATGTAGGTTGTGATATCAATTTGGGGTAAAGGCAAAGAACAGGTGAAAATGTGCAACCCCCCCCCCCCAAAAAAAAGAAACAAACAAAAAACAAATACCACACATATTAAGCGGTACATCTAAATGGGGGGGGGGGGGAGTAGTCATCATAAAAGCCCACCAGACAGAATGCATCCTTGGACATCAAAATCCCCATATTTTCTGGTGGCCTTCAGTGTCCCCCAGATCCCTTGCCAACAATAGTCCACTTTCACCAAAAAAGAACTTGTCATGATTCGCCCTGGATCTGGGCTCATGTCCTGTTTTGCCTTTTTTATATGTGTGCCATTGGTCTTGGATTTTCTGTTTATCATGATTTCAGTCACTAGTTATATGTTTCTTGTCACTATATTTTAGTCACTTGTTAAGTCTCGTTTTGGTTTTGTGTGCTGGCCTCTCTTTCCTAGTCTGTGATTGTCTCTTTCCTAGTCTGTGATTGGTTGGCGGCCGAGACGCTGACGTCAGCCTCACTTTAATGTTGCGCGAGCGCTGCTCTCCTATTGGTCGTTTAGGAGTGGGAAATCTCACTCCAAGATGGAGGCCAGTATTGAGCCCAATTCATAGCCGGGCCTGTTGTCGGGCTACTCGTTTCTCACCTCTGTCTCGTCTGACCACGCCCCTTTCAGTACATTCCCTAACACCTGCATCTTGTTTCCCTAATTACTGCACCTGTTATTTAAGCTCCTCACTTTCTCCACTCCCTGCCAGTTCGTTGTATTTTCTAGCCCACATTCCAGCCCTTTTTGTCTTGCTCTGTTCATGTTTTGACTGTGTTCTGCTTTTGACCTTGCTTTCCCCTCAGCCCATGACCTTTGGTGCCTTGTGTATTGAGCAGTGCATATTTTTACCTCACCTTAGCCTGACGCCTGCCTGTACCGCCACTTCTCTGACTGTCCACCTGTGTACCGAATCCCAGCCTGTCTTTTATAGATAAAGTCTTTTTACTCTCACGTCTGTCTCTGTGAGTTTTGCATTTGCGTCCATCCACCTTCTGTGCCATGCCTGTTTGGACCCTGACAGAACTCTTTCTTTTCAGATCCTGGCTGCGAGCCTGTACTACCTTGTGTTCATACACCAAAGAAACCAAGCTTCTTTCTCTTGGTTACCATTCCTATTGATTTCTCTGTTGCTTGATTGCATGGTGAAGCTCAGTTCCTCACTCAGCTCCTCCTAAAATCAGGTATTTATTGTTATTGGACATGTATCAAGCCTGACACTTTGTCATTCCTCCTGTTGTCTAATTGGAGGTAGTGTTGGCACCTCAGTTTCATCTTTGAAGACTTTTTTCTCAGCAACAAGGTCATGTGGGGATGCTGATCAATCCACATGGGGTCGGTGTTTTCATTGGTTGACGTCATGCGTTTTTCCACAAATGAGAAAGGGGAAGATGCCCCCCCAGCCAGAGGTGACAAAACAGGAAGACGTTCATGCGCATGCTGAACGCAGCTCCTCCACAACCAAATATGTGGGTGTGTGATCATTTTTATTTGGCTTAGGTCGTGCATTTTCCACCAAATGATAAAGGGAAAGTCATGTTTTCCCCCCTTGAAATTTCTCGAGGTAGAGAGGAGGAACAAGGGCGAGAACTACCATTCGCATGCGTCCAGGACGATGCGCTGCTCAAAGACCCGCTCATCACATTGTTCATAATATTCAGGAAAAAGCCTGGTGAAAATTACTAATCATGATAAAGGTATAATGATAATGATCAAGTGGAAGTCGTGTTTTTTTTCCCCTGCAACTGCTGCGGGTGAGAGAGGAGAGAGGAGGCGAGGAGGTGAGGAGAGAGAGGAGGGGAGAGAGTGGTTTCCGGAGAAACGCGCAGCAAAAATTACCATAATACTCAGGAAAATGCATTGGGTAAATTATTAATCAGGATAAAGCTATAATGATAATGATAAAGGGGAAGATGTGTGTTTTCTCCCTGCAACTGCTGCAGGCCAAAGAAGAGAAAACAAAGAAGTGAAAGTCCTGTTTGTTCCACATTTCTCCAGAAACGTGCACCACAAATGACAAATGACAAATGATTATGCTTAGGGTTGGGGAAGGAGTAGGGTTAGTAATAGTGATTAAAAAAAAACCCTGTCACAAAATGATTCAAGTGAGACTGGGCTGTGATGTGGGTGATGGCAGTGATGGAGGTGATGCAGTGATTTCAGCTAACTGGTTTGTGAGTACTGAGAATTGTGAGCAGAGCTGTAATACCTGTACCGACAAAGTCTGTTGTTGGTCGGTGAGTGTCTGGATTTGTTGCTGCTGGTGTCCTAACAGCATCCCCTGTGAGCTGAGGGCCTTGTGAACAGGACTGGCTCCCGCTGAGTCCATGATGTGGCCAGAAACTCCTGTTATGATTTTGCAATGAAATGAGCTGGACCCAAATGCAGGGAGCTGTGGTGAAAACAACATGACAGTTTATTAACAAAGATAAATGGAATATGCTGATGGTTTGAGGCACAGAGACACAGGCTTGACCAGAATGGGTTGAAAAGCAGGGAACCAGAACCACATGGCCGCAACAGAGCTGATGAGAACAGGAATGCTGAAAGAGGGAGTGCAGGACAGGTCAAAATGCAGATCAAACAGAATCATTAAACAGTCAAAATGGTCTACCATGAAGGATAATGAGGCCAGGTTACTGCAGAGGAAACTGAGTTTCTGGCGAGTGTGGAGTCAGGTTGATTAGTGGCAGGTGTGGTTAATCAACTCCGTTGCGCAGCGCCTGGCAAGAAATGAGAGAGACAGAAAGCAGAGAGGGACCAAACACCAAGGCACATGTGTCAAAGTATGTGTTTGGCTCAAGTTAGATTCAATTCTGCAGGACAAAAGTGGCTCTCACCTTAATTAACTACTACTACTACTACTACTACTACTACTACTACTCCTGCTAAAGTTCTCAACAGCCTATGTCACTCCCTGTATGTCAAAGTATGTGTGCCAGGTTTGGCTCAATTCCGAGGTGCTGTTTTGACAGAAGAGGGGAAAACACACACACGCACACGCACACACACACACACACACACACACACACACACACACACACACACACACACACACACACACACACACACACACACACACACACACACACACACACACACACACACACACACACAGATGGCTCTTCGTACATAGACGTCACATCCCACCATGACCAAAAAAAGGGAAGTTATAAGGAGAAAGAGGCAGTAGAGAAACAATACAGCAATTTATCTACATATCTTCAGTGATTTATGTTTTTGCTATAATGTGCAGATGTGTAATCTGTAATATTTGGAGTGTTGCTGTCTTCATGATTTACTCTTTCACTGCTTTTTGCAGAAATCCTTCAAACTGCTGCTGTGCACAGACACTGGTGTGCTGAATTACTACAAACCAATATGGTTCGCTTTCTGCTGAAATTCCATTCAGCTGCCAGATTATCCAAATGTGTACAAACATGCTGCTGTGAGTTTCAGCTCTTCATTAATAAAATGTGCTGTGCAAACCAGGTAGCTGTCACTGTGTAGTGTCCCGTAATGCTCTGTAAAAGCCTTACTTTTCAATGAACTTAGTTTTATATTTAGATTTGATTAGTTTTATATACTTAGTTTTATATATTTGTGTTCACTTAAATATACAGTAGTGGTGTCACAGACCACAGTTGATCCGTGATCCATATGGACCACCACCCACAGTCATGCATGCATAAAGACCACAGATTAATTTCACAGCTTATGTATAACTTTGATCATGGAGAAACCAGGGAGATCTGACCTTTGCTGTTTGGTATGCTTATGTATTTTGGGGCAAGAAAGAATGCTGCCAAAAATGAAAGTTGATAGGACTAATATTTTTGGAGAAATTAGGGATATTAGATAACAACAAATCATATATATATATATATATTAAAATCCAAGTGGCCTCTGTGTAGGTGTATGTGTGTGTGCGTCCGTGTGTATAACTTTGATCATGGACAAACTGGTGAGAGCTGACATTTGCCATTTGGTATGCTTTTTTATTTTGGGTCACCGATGAACGCTGCCAAAACAGAACACTGATAGGACATATATTTTTAGAGAAACTACAGATATCAGCTAACAACAGTGAACAATGGACATTGATCATTAGATTCTGGACTTACACGCCATTCCAGCAGGGGGCGATAAATCATTTATACATTAAAAGCCAAGAGCCTTCTGTGTATATCTATATGTATGTGCATGTGCATAATTTTAATCATGGACAAACTGTGGAGAGCTGACGTTTGCTGTCTGGTATGCTTATATATTTTGGGTCAAGGATGAACGCCACCAAAATGCAACGTTGATACGACTAATATTTTTGGAGAAACTACAGATATTAGCTAACAACACTGAACAGTGGATGTTGATAATTGCATTCTGGACTCACATGCCATACCAGCAGGGGGTGATAAATCATCTATATATTAAAAGCGAAGTGGCATCTGTGTACGTGTATGTGTGCATGATTTTATTTAGTAAGTTCAATATAAGTACACAGTGGTGGGCACAGCTAACCAAAAAGTTAGCTTCGATAACCATTAATCAGATAACTGAAAAGTTATCTTTTATGACGCTAAACCAATAAATTGAAAAAAATTATCTTTATTACAGATAACCGATAACGTTTAGTACTGATTTGAATGCGGCCACATCAGATTGCACTGTTGGCTTCTGATAAACCAGTTTCACTTTCACTTTTCACTGCTGGGTAAATTCAAGGATCACAAACATATACGAATGCACGAAAAATGAATGAATTAAAAAAAAAAAACCCAAACACTGTCATAATCTTTCAAAAGCAGTAAAACACAGCATTAGAAGTCTTGGTATTAGATACACGAACTAAAAAGCTGCTGCTTTTTCACACGCTTTGAAACCTGCAGCTTAAACAACCGAAATACATGCATTGATTGGCAGAGTAAAAGACACGTTAGTAAATATAAATTCTTACCTGTTAGTTTCAGTGGGATTCATCTGAAGAAATAAAGTGTCCTTTTTTAAAATCCAAAACGGTGTGTAAACGGTGAAGAGAAGTTCTTGCAGCTGGGCTGTGAGATCTCCTCTCCCGCACCTAGTCTTGGCAATTAAATTATCCCGTGCCACAAAGAAATAAAATAACATAATGTTAAATTTAGTCGAGCAGGCGATAACACTGTAACGTTGAATTGAATTGATTAGGCACATATATGCTTAATAAAAATCACTTGTACACAAACAAACAAAACTCATAGACAAAGTAGTTAAAAGAAAAGATAAAAAGAAAACAATGTAACGCTTATCAACACCTACACCCCTCCGTACAGTCAAATTAAACCAGGCTATGCCTTATCATGAATGATCATTTCCACACAAAATGTGAAGTGAAGTCACATATTTCCCAAACAGCTCCTATTACAGTAGTGTTCAGAATTTTAGTAGTGCTACGTGACTAAAAAGATTAATCCAGGTTTTGAGTATATTTCTTATTGTTACATGGGAAACAAGGTACCAGTAGATTCAGTAGATTCTCACAAATCCAACAAGACTAAGCATTCATGATATGCACACTCTTAAGGCTATGAAATTGGGCTATTAGTAAAAAAAAAGTAGAAAAGGGGTGTTCACAATAATAGTGGCTACAAACTCAGAACTATTACGTTCAAACTGCTTTTTTAGCAATTCTGTGAATCACTAAACTAGTATTTAGTTGTATAACCACAGTTTTTCATGATTTCTTCACATCTGCGAGGCATTAATTTTGTTGGTTTGGAACCAAGATTTTGCTTGTTTACTAGTGTGCTTGGGGTCATTGTCTTGTTGAAACACCCATTTGAAGGGCATGTCCTCTTCAGCATAAGGCAACATGACCTCTTCAAGTATTTTGACATATCCAAACTGATCCATGATACCTGGTATGCAATATATAGGCCCAACACCATAGTAGGAGAAACATGCCCATATCATGATGCTTGCACCACCATGCTTCACTGTCTTCACTGTGAACTGTGGCTTGAATTCAGAGTTTGGGGGTCGTCTCACAAACTGTCTGCGGCCCTTGGACCCAAAAAGAACAATTTTACTCTCATCAGTCCACAAAATATTCCTCCATTTCTCTTTAGGCCAGTTGATGTGTTCTTTGGCAAATTGTAACCTCTTTTGCATGTCTTTTATTTAACAGGGACTTTGCGGGGGATTCTTGCAAATAAATTAGCTTCACACAGGTGTCTTCTAACTGTCATAGCACTTACAGGTAACTCCAGACTGTCAGGCTCCTCAGGCTTTCAAAGAGAAAAGCATGTTCAACAGGTGCTGGCTTCATCCTTACATAGGAGACACCTGATTCACACCTGTTTGTTCCACAAAACTGACGAACTCACTGACTCAATGCCACACTACTATTATTGTGAACACCCCCTTTTCTACATTTTTTTTTTTTACTAATAGCCCAATTTCATAGCCTTAAGTGTGTGCATATCATGAATACTTGGTCTTGTTGGATTTGTGAGAATCTACTGAATCTACTGGTACCTTGTTTCCCATGTAACAATAACAAATATACTCAAAACCTGGATTACTCTTTTTAGTCACATAGCACTTCTATTATTCTGACCACTACTGTATGTGCTATTTACCACAATACATTTTCATTAGTAAGGATTCAAGTGTAGCAGATTCTTCATACAACACACAAACTCATCCTGTTTCATCAGTTACATATCCAGAGAACAGCATTTGTTTATATAAATATTTGAACCGGTTAATATTTGGACATCGTTTGACTTCCTCAGGTAGATTATTACATTTTTGGGGGCCACAAATGGAGACACAAAGCATTTCATGGTTGTCCAAGCACCCACTATTTTAAAATGATATACACCCCTTAAATTACATATTCCTTCTCTTTGCATAAAAAAATTTTGAATTCTAAATGGCAATTGCTTATTTTTCACTTTGTACATCAATTAAACAGTCTTGAACATTATCAGATCATAGAGTTTTAATATTTTCAATTTAATGAACAATGGATTGGTATGATCCCGATACCCTGCATTGTGGATTGTTGAATAATGGTTGCACTGTAGTTTTATAGTTGTTGCCCCAGACTTCAGCACAATAAGTCAGGTAAGGTACAATCAATGCGCAATACAGAGTATGTAGTGATTCGCCATCAAGAATGTGCTTAACCTTATTTAAAACTGCAATACTTTTTGATACTTTCTTTTGAATATGTTGAATATGAGCTTTCCAGTTGATTCTTTCATCAATAATCATGCCGAACAACTTGTTCTCTTTGACACATTCTATGTTTACCCCTTTTAGGGCATTTTTTGGACAGTTCACTCGCCTGGCATAAATGTTTTATTATTGCAATTAACAGCTCTCCCTGCATCACAAACAAGTTTTATGTCTCCTTTTTTCAGGACAACCTGTGCTTTCAGAATATATGTGTTTTGTGTTTTATAAGTGTAATAAAGGTTTGCAATCAAAAATAGGCAAGGAAAAAATAAAGCGAAAAATAATTTTCCACACACATTTATTCAAAACACACAGCAAGCTATAATAAACAACTGTTTTGATACTTTATAAACATAATTTGAGGTCTTGTGTGAAAGACTGTACAACAAAAAGGTTCAAACAATAAACACAAATGCACATTTTGAACAATATATACAAAATGGTCTATGCGTTTTGTTATTTTGATATGGTAAACAGTGCTTTATGCAGAGAAATCAACAGAGTTATCCAGTAACATTCACATGCAAACTAGTGGAGCAATCCTGATACTTACACACTCTTTGTTTGAGCATGTGAGATTGCCATCTGCTTTCACTTCTGCCGTGCGTAATAGCGCAGGGCACATTTCAATAGTATGTACTCATTGGAGCACCCAGGGGGCTATTCAAACAGGCCAACTAGTAACATATCGCTCCTGAAAACGATCTTTGGCTTTTCACATGAGGTAAATCTGCCCTACGATTGGATTTTGGAAAACCATGTGCCGGTGAACCAATTCCAACTGGACACTCATATTGCGCATGTCATCACACAGCTTCTATGAGGAGTACAAAGGTGGCCGATGGCTGGCTTGAAAGTCTGCGGAGTTAACTTTTCAGCAAAAAAAAACAAAAAAAAACAGTAAGTTTCTATCTCATATCATTGAAAAGTTATTTATAATTTAGTAAAGCTTGCTCTTAGCCGTCGTATACAACGGCGTCGGCCCCAGAAGGTTAATATCAATCCAACTCTTCAACTTTATCATTTCCGTTCCTAAATCGGATAATGTTGCAAATTATCTCCTGAACAAAACAGGTTTGTGTCATCTGCAAAGAGAACTGCTCTGAACACATCCAAAACTCTACATAATCATTAATGTACAAAATAAACACTTTGGTCCCAACACAGAACCCTGGGGAACCCAACAAACGATGTCCAAGTACGAAGAAGAGCAGTCCCCGAGTTTAACAAATTGCTTCCGGTTTTCTAAAATGCTTTTAATCCAATTCAGAGCCACTTCTCTGATCCCATACAGTTCCATCTTTTGAAATACATTAGTATTTCACCCCTCCGTACAGTCAAATTAAACCAGGCTATGCCTTACCATGAACGATCATTTCCACACAAAATGTGAAGTCACATATTTCCCAAACAGCTCCTATTACAGTAGTGTTCAGAATAATAGTAGTGCTACGTGACTAAAACGATTAATCCAGGTTTTGAGTATATTTCTATTTGTTACATGGGAAACAAGGTACCAGTAGACCAGTAGATTCAGTAGATTCTCACAAATCCAACAGACCAAGCATTCATGATATGCACACTTTTAAGGCTATGAAATTGGGCTATTAGTAAAAAAAAGTAGAAAAGGGGTGTTCACAATAATAGTAGCATCTGCTGTGACGCTACAAAACTCAAAACAATTATGTTCAACTGCTTTTTTAGCAATCCTGTGAATCACTAAACTAGTATTTAGTTGTATAACCACAGTTTTTCATGATTTCTTCACATCTGCGAGGCATTCATTTGTTGGTTTGGAACCAAGATTTTGCTCGTTTACTAGTGTGCTTGGGGTCATTGTCTTGTTGAAACACCCATTTGAAGGGCATGTCCTCCTCAGCATAACGCAACATGACCTCTTCAAGTATTTTGACATATCCAAACTGATCCATGATACCTGGTATGCGATATGTAGGCCCAACACCATAGTAGGAGAAACATGCCCATATCATGATGTTTGCACCACCATGCTTCACTGTCTTCACTGTGAACTGTGGCTTGAATTCAGAGTTTGGGGGTCATCTCACAAACTGTCTGCGGCCCTTGGACCCAAAAAAAGAACAATTTTACTCTCATCAGTCCACAAAATATTCTTCCATTTCTTTTTAGGCCAGTTGATGTGTTCTTTGGCAAATTGTAACCTCTTCTGCACATGTCTTTTATTTAACAGAGGGATTTTGCAGGGGATTCTTGCAAATAAATTAGCTTCACATAGGTGTCTTCTAACTGTCACAGCACTTACAGGTAACTCTAGACTGTCTTTGATCATCCTGGAGCTGATCAATGGGTGAGCCTTTGCCATTCTGGTTATTCTTCTATCCATTTTGATGGTTGTTTTCCATTTTCTTCCACGTGTCTCTGTTTTTATTTTTTGTCCATTTTAAAGCATTGGAGATCATTGTAGATGAACAGCCTATAATTTTTTTGCACCTGCATATAAGTTTTCCCCTCTCCAATCAACTTTTTAATCAAAGTACGCTGTTCTTCTGAACAATGTCTTGAACATCCCATTTTCCTCAGGCTTTCAAAGAGAAAAGCATGTTCAACAGGTACTGGCTTCATCCTTAAATAGGGGACACCTGATTCACACCTGTTTATTCCACAAAATTGACAAACTCACTGACTGAATGCAACACTACTATTATTGTGAACACCCCCTTTTCTACTTTTTTTTTTTTACTAATAGCCCAATTTCATAGACTTAAGAGTGTGCATATCATGAATGCTAGGTCTTGTTGGATTTGTGAGAATCTAATGAATCTACTGGTACCTTGTTTCCCATGTAACAATAAGAAATATACTCAAAACCTGGATTAATCTTTTTAGTCACATAGCACTACTATTATTCTGAACACTACTGTAATATGTTGTGATTGATTGTGTCAAAAGCCTTTCTTAGGTCAATAAATAACCCTATTACTGTTTCCTTTTGGTCCACATGTTTATTGATCTCTTAAATGGTAAATGGACTGCATTTATGTAGTGCTTTTCCATCTGCATCAGACACTCAAAGCGCTTATCTCTTCTATTGCATCGAGCAATGCCAGTGCAGTTGACCTTTTTGCTCTAAAACCATACTGACAGTCATCAAGCAAGTTGTGTCATTCTATAAATTTCTCCAACCTGCTATTGTATAGTTTTTCCAACGTCTTTGAAAATTGTGACAATAAAGACACAGGCCTGTAATTAGTAAAAAGATGTTTGTCACCAGATTTGAATAAAGGTGTCACTTTTGCCACTTTCATACCATTTGGGACAGTTCAAGTTTGAAATGATTTAGTAAATATATGTTAATGGTTTGGCAATTTCAGTAATTATTTGCTTTACTAAGGACATATGTACGTCATTATGATCAGTTGACTATTTGTTTTTACATGTACTGATTACCTTAATAATTTCCCTTTCATCAACTGGGCCAAGAAACATTCTTTGTGGATTTCTATTAATTGGTGATTTTCCCATGTGCTGTGTGGAATGTCAGCTGTTAACTCTGGCCCAGCATTAGCAAAAAAAATTATTGAAATTATTCACTACTTGGTTCATGTTCTATTCATCTTTGTTATTATAAGAAAAGTATGTTGGGTAGTTCTTTGATTTGGGTTTATTTGCTATTACTATTTAGTATTTTCCAAAGTATGATTTTTTACAATTCTGCATAATAGCTGTTAATTTATTTTTATATTCTTTATACATAATCTCTGCCTCTCTTGATTTACTTTTAATGAAGTCTCTGTATAGCATATTTTTCTTCTTACAAGCCTTTTGCAGCCCTTTTGTTATCCATGGGTTAGCTTTATATTTATTATTTGCACTGTACTGTATAATTTTTTATATATATATATATATATATATATATATATATATATACGTGGTCTATTCAAAACATTAAACAATTTCTTGTTTATTGTACGAGGTCTATTAGAAAAGTATCCGACCTTATTATTTTTTTCAAAAACCATATGGATTTGAATCACGTGTGATTGCATCAGTTAAGTTTGAACCTTCGTGCGCATGCGTGAGTTTTTTCACGCCTGTCGGTTGCGTCATTCACCTGTGAGCCGGCTTTGAGTGAGGAGTGGTCCATCCCTCTCGTCGTTTTTTTCATTGTTTAGGAATGGCTCAGAGACTGCCGCTTTGCTTGATCAAAATTTTTTCAGAAACTGTGAGGGACATCAAAGTGGACACCATTCGAGAAATTCAGATGGTTTTTGGTGAAAATTTTATGGGCTTCAAAGAGATTACGGAGTGTTACTGTTACTTTAAGGATGGCCCAGAGCGGCTGTGGGGCACGCCGCACTCCGAAGCCGCCATCGACAAGCTGAGCGACTATTTCATTTCTAAACGGATGGCTGTATGGATCCGTGACCATTGTGTACAATTTCTCTGGTTATCACAAGAGCTGGACATCAACCATTTTCCGTCAGATTTCACTTTTAACAAGACATTTTGTCATGGAAAGCCGAGCGGAGGCTTGCGCATCACGATGGATTTGCTACTGGAATGAGACAAAACCACCTCCGTTTTGGTCTCACAGGACACCTTTGAGATGGCGTTCAGACAGCTGTTGGTGGTTTTTCCATCGAGTGATTATCCGAGAAATTGTGGATGTGCCTGGACATGCCAGAACATGTCCTGTGAGGCTTCACCACGGCGTTGCTTTGCGCCATGCGGCACCGACTGTCGACTGGCCAGTCACGTTTTCTGCTTAATGACAACGCCATCAGCAAGCGACAGCCAGTCTGCCAAAACCACTGAGCTACACACGACAGGGATTCAAATGTTGATTTTAGGGTTTACAAATGTTTTGACCATTAGACTTTGCTCACTTTACCAGAAAACAAAAGTTATCAGACTGAAAGTTATCGGAACTAAACTTATCGGAAGATGTTGGTTTTAAAAGTTATCTGAAAAGCTAATCCGACAGCAAAAACATTAGCTTCGATAATTATCGGTTATCGGATTAGCTGAACAGTGCCCACCACTGTAAGTACATAATATAATTGTAAATACATTAAAAATACATGGATGACACAAGAAAGTGCTGTTAAAGCTTTTGAGTCATTCAGAAATACATTTTCTGAAATGTGATGTCACGGAGGCTCTTCCCCCCATGTCCAATTCGGGGCAAACTGGTGTCTTATCGTTTGTGCTGAGATTGTGCTGTTAAAACAGACATTTCTGCTTTTATGGTTTTCACGTTTTTACATCTCATTTTTCACACTGATTACGTCACACAGCCCCCCCCCCCCCCCCCCCCCCCCCCCCCCCATGCCCAAATCTCACCAAATTGATCTCTATGGTTTGTGCTGTTAAAATAAAAAATTGTGCTTTTACGGTTTCACCTGTTCACAGCTTAGGCCTATCTTTTGCATGCATGATGTCAGTCTGCATGAAGCTGGCCCTGCCTGTCATTGAAATGATTAAAATAGCACTGTTGTTGATTTGTTCTAGGTTTGTGCCTGTTTGTGCAGTAAAAATTTTCATTTGTGCTGTTAAAGCTTGTGAGTAATTCAAAATACATTTTCTGTCCGTGACGTTACTCAGCCCCCTCCACATCTAAATCACTCCAAACTAGTCTCTATCGTTTATGCTGGTGTTGCTGACCGAACAGTCCCCCCAAACAATCGGTCTACCTTGCCTTTACTGCACCATGTGCCATCTCAGAGCGTCAGCAGCAAGTCACCGATTATCGCTTCATTTCTGCTTAAAACGGCCTAATTTATTCTTAAAACTGACTTTAGAATAATTTAAGAGGTTTTACTTTGTCATCTGATGGTTAATAATCACATTATTCCCTTTGATTGTTTTTGGTGTAGAGAGTCAAACTCCGGCTTAGGACTCCAGCGAGGACGGTCACATCTCCTCCTCTCTCCTCTCCCTCTGTGCTTTTCTATCTCTGCTCCAAACTTCAAAAGTCCCAACTTTACCAGACTGTGAATTCTTCAAACTATATTGGAATAACCATGGCATTGATCAGCTGGTCTCTGAACGCTATTGACACCATAAGGAAATCAGGGCTGGGGGACCCTGCATGCTCAGGCTATGTTCTCGACACCTGGGAGAAGTGGCACGTCACGTGCTTGGCTCCACTCTCTGTGGAGGACATTGAAGATTTATTTTTTATTTGGTTTTATAGTAGGAGGGCTGGTGTTCATTGGTTTATGTGCTGCCCTGGCCTACCGGAGAATTGGCAAGATGGCTGCTACCAGAACCACGACCCCTCACCTGTCCATCATGATTAATGAAGTGGGCAAAGCAGTACAATCTCAGACTGCATTAACCCTTGAACTCAGACACAAGTTGGAAAACATCTCGGAGCAACTGTCCGCCTTGCAAAGGACAACATCGGAAACCAGGGTAAACTCTGTGTGTTTCTCTGCTTAACTGAAGGTCAAAATGCCCCACTGTTTTTCCTCCAGAAGGATTTCTACGGCCTTGGTGAACCATTCGGCTCCCCCTCTTATCTTTCTGCCCTCCCCTACAGATGTTGTCAAGGCAACTCCTGACATTATTCAAACATAGATAGAAACTGATATAAACTCATCTGCACACTCATGATGCATGCCTCCCCTACCAAGATTTCTACTCCCCCCCTTGTGTCTCTGACCCTACCCCCATAGGCCTCTGCTCTGCCACTCCTTTCCCCCCAACAAGGAAGCAGCGCGACTCAGCTGCTGCAGCTTTCCATTTTCCCCCAAGCTTGCGGCTGCGCGAGAGACTGCTGCGGCCCCACCACACTCATATTGCCTCAATTCGGATGACAGGCTGTCTTAACGTTTAGCGTACATAAACAATCAAATGTATATGTGTGGTGTTTTAATTCTAATGTGTGCCATTATTATGTTTAACTAGTAATTATTGTGGATTAAATGCTGTATTTTTTGTCTGAGGTAATTGGGTGTGTTATGAATCGCCCTTTTAGGGATCAAAGTTGTTTGAATCTTGAATCGTGGAACTCAGAGAGTCAGACTCAGATGTGCTGCTACTGTGCTCTGATCACTTCCCCATCTTTTATTATGAAATAATGCTGAAATTATGTGGAAATGATTTTTGTACAAAAGCTTCAGATATCTGTTGCTGAGATAGATGATTACTAGAGTGCAGTTTTAAGCAGAAAAGAGGCAATAATCTGTGAATTGCTGCTGACCCTCCAAAATGACGCATGCGCAGTGAAGGCAGGGGGACCAATTTTTAGGGGGAACCATTCAGTTGATGACACTGGGTTTGTGCTGTTCAAATAATTTGCTGGTTTGTGCTGTTCAAATAATTTGCATAACTGTTAGCCTATAGCCTACTTTTTAGACCTGCATCCTCATCCAGATTTTACATTGGATACCCACATTACTGGAAGAATATGCAAGGGGGTCTTGAAACAGGGAGTTGTTGTTGTCCATTCGGCTGCTCCCGTTTTTTGTTCGGGATCACCACATCGGGTACAGCTAGATACAGTAGATCCACATTGGTATTTGGCACAAGTTTTACGCCGGAATGTTCCTGACACAACTCCAGTGTTACCTAGAGAAACACACACAGCCTCTGATGTTCCAAAGAGGTCCCCCATCCGAGTACTAACCAGATGAATCAAATCAATTTTATTTATATAGCACCAAATCACAACAAACAGTTGCCCCAAGGTGCTTTATATTGTAAGGCAAAAGCCATACAATAATTACAGAAAAGTTCCAACGGTCAAAATGACCCCCTGTGAGCAAGCACTTGGCGACAGTGGGAAGGAAAAACTCCCTTTTAACAGGAAGAAACCTCCAGCAGAACCAGGCTCAGGGAGGGGCAGTCTTCTGCTGGGACTGGTTGGGGCTGAGGGGAGAGAATCAGGAAAAAGACATGCTGTGGAAGAGAGCAGAGATCAATCACTAATGATTAAATGCAGAGTGGTGCATACAGAGCAAAAAGAGAAAGAAACAGTGCATTATGGGAACCCCCCAGCAGTCTAAGTCTATAGCAGCATAACTAAGGGATGGTTCAGGGTCACCTGATCCAGCCCTAACTATATGCTTTAGCAAAAAGGAAAGTTTTAAGCCTAATCTTAATAGTAGAGAGGGTGACTGTCTCCCTGATCTGAATTGGGAGCTGGTTCCACAGGAGATGAGCCTGAAAGCTGAAGGCTCTGCCTCCCATTCTACTCTTACAAACCCTAGGAACTACAAGTAAGCCTGCAGTCTGAGAGCGAAGTGCTCTATTGGGGTGATATGGTACTATGAGGTCCCTAAGATAAGATGGGACCTGATTATTCAAAACCTTATAAGTAAGAAGAAGAATTTTAAATTCTATTCTAGAATTAACAGGAAGCCAATGAAGAGAGGCCAATATGGGTGAAATATGCTCTCTCCTTCTAGTCCCCGTCAGTACTCTAGCTGCAGCATTTTGAATTAACTGAAGGCTTTTCAGGGAACTTTTAGGACAACCTGATAATAATGAATTACAGTAGTCCAGCCTAGAGGAAATAAATGCATGAATTAGTTTTCAGCATCACTCTGAGACAAGACCTTTCTAATTTTAGAGATATGCGCAAATGCAAAAAAGCAGTCCTACATATTTGCTTAATATGCGCATTGAAGGACATATCCTGATCAAAAATGACTCCAAGATTTCTCACAGTATTACTGGAGGTCAGGGTAATGCCATCCAGAGTAAGGATCTGGTTAGACACCATGTTTCTAAGATTTGTGGGGCCAAAGACAATAACTTCAGTTTTATCTGAATTTAAAAGCTGGAAATTAGAGGTCATCCATGTCTTTATGTCTGTAAAACAATCCTGCAGTTTAACTAATTGGTGTGTGTCCTCTGGCTTCATGGATAGATAAAGCTGGGTATAATCTGCGTAACAATGAAAATTTAAGCAATGCTTTCTAATAATACTGCCTAAGGGAAGCATGTATAAAGTGAATAAAATTGGTCCTAGCACAGAACCTTGTGGAACTCCATAATTAACCTTAGTCTGTGAAGAAGACTCCCCATTTACATGAAGAAATTGTAATCTATTAGATAAATATGATTCAAACCACCGCAGCGCAGTGCCTTTAATACCTATGGCATGCTCTAATCTCTGTAATAAAATTTTATGGTCAACAGTATCAAAAGCAGCACTGAGGTCTAACAGAACAAGCACAGAGATGAGTCCACTGTCTGAGGCCATAAGAAGATCATTTGTAACCTTCACTAATGCTGTTTCTGTACTATGATGAATTCTAAAACCTGACTGAAACTCTTCAAATAGACCATTCCTCTGCAGATGATCAGTTAGCTGTTTTACAACTACCCTTTCAAGAATTTTTGAGAGAAAAGGAAGGTTGGAGATTGGCCTATAATTAGCTAAGATAGCTGGGTCAAGTGATGGCTTTTTAAGTAATGGTTTAATTACTGCCACCTTAAAAGCCCATGGTACATAGCCTACTAATAAAGATAGATTGATCATATTTAAGATCGAAGCATTAATTAATGGTAGGGCTTCCTTGAGCAGCCTGGTAGGAATGGGGTCTAATAGACATGTTGATGGTTTGGAGGAAGTAACTAATGAAAATTACTCAGACAGAACAATTGGAGAGAAAGAGTCTAACCAAATACCAGCATTACTGAAAGCAGCCAAAGATAACGATATGTCTTTGGGAAGGTTATGAGTAATTTTTTCTCTAATAGTTGAAATTTTATTAGAAAAGAAAGTCATGAAGTCATTACTAGTTAAAGTTAAAGGAATACTCGGCTCAATAGAGCTCTGACTCTTGATAGATGAAGCACTGCTTAGCTTCTGAGATCTGACGGGATCAGGCTGACACAGTGGAGTTGTTTCAGGAAGCATATCAGTGTAAAACGTGCCAAATCAACAGGCTGATCCATATTGGATCTGCTGTAGTGACCCCGAATTAAAGAAGCCGAAAGACCTTACTGTTATTAAACACTGGACACTTTTTTTTTCCAAAACCATGGGTAAACAGGACTAGTTTTCATTGTTGCTTAAAAATAAAAAAGCAAAATTATATTTGCACCCTCCCTCGCTCCTCCAACTTTTTTAATTGATTTTTTTCCTGCTGCAATCCAGTGCAACAGGCCATAGTATACCCCTGCTCCACACGATACCCGGGGTTAGGCCTATGATGGATTATACCCTGGGTATATTTTGGCCTAGGCTAATTCATAACCCCTAGGCCAGATTATACACCCCCCTCTCCCATGATATCAGCAGTGTTGAGTGATATACTCAAGAATTACTTAACCTTTCAAGATTTTATTGGGGTTTCATCTTTGTCTGAACATTCACACATTTTTGGCCTTGAACATATGTTGTGGCTTGTGAAATTGATTGATGTCCTATGCCAAATAAACTGTCCTGGGCCAAACTGTACCCAGGTTTAATGTGGGCAGGGGTTAATTTGGCCTGCTACACCAGGACTAAGGGCCCCTTCACACATCGTGTGAATATGTACAACTCAGGGCAACTCCCGTCAGAACAGTTCATGTGTGCGAACCATGAAACATTGTGCCGATGGGCAGGCGTGCACGATCCCAGCTGCGATGGTTCGTGCACTCAACGGTGTCTTTCGAGCAGGAACACAGTGTGAGCAGCTGCACCACATCATGCCGCTGATGTGGAGGACAATAAAATAAAAAACAGCTGCATAATTAGTGAATATCACTGGGTTGATGTAAATAATACATAAAAGGGGGGTGCAATACAGAACCCCACGGTTAAATAACCCTGGTTAAAAGAAGTCACTCACGGGATTCAAACCCATAAGCTCTGATTACCAGATGGAAACATTTACCTGTGCTTGCTCTACCATCACTGGCCTGTAATCAGTGCGGAAAAATGCCTGACATCAACAAGGACATGGATGAGGTGCGCTGTGTGCAGCCGCTGCAGCCCGGTGCAAAGGCGAGAGATATTTTATATATTTCCACATGAGGACAGCAGGCAGAGACTCGCCTCTCGGAGGAATGTTGTAAGTTCACGTCCTTCCAAACACGGAACGTGTTCTCAAGCTGGGACGTCCAGGAGCAGAGATCTTTACAGCTGTGGCTGTGAGCAGACATGCCCCCCCATCTGTTCAGCACCCAGACTAACGTGTCACTCTCTGTGTTATGTGTTCATTCATTTTTGTTATTTGTTATGTAATTGCGGCTGTAGGTATTGTAATTATTTAGATAACTGTCCTGGCGGTGGTTTCTGTATCTGTCATCTAGCTGTCAGTGTGCTATGATTAGCTGACAGGCAACCTCCCCGTGCTGTCAGACGTGGTTGTCCAGCCCACATGTGATCATATCTGTACACACACATGTATATATATATGAAATGTATACACATGTATATACATGAAATGCTTATATATATATATATATATATATATAAGCATTTCATGCAAGTGTGCCCCCCCCACCGGCATGCCAGATGTGTTGGGGGGAGTGCGGGGGGGGGGTAGCGACACACCCTCATACATGCAAGACATGCAGCACATGTGTGTGGCTTTTTGCAACTCCACAGTCGTGGGAGCACTTAGACAAATTTCACATCCAGCTCGACAGTGATCGTCTGCTGACTGTTTTCATTCTAATAGTGCGAATGGCCACACATTTTCTAAGTGCCATGCGAGTGGTGTTACATGTTCGTGTGTGTCAGCTGGAACTTGGCTGACACCTGCCGCTAGAGGGTTTGATGGGCTCTCACAACACACACTCTGTCTTTCAGCCTCTGGTGTGTACAAATAGATGTAGCAACAGGTGTACGAGGCGTTGGAGGCAGCTACGATTTTACACGTTTTGCATACGATTCCTTTTGCATGCGTAAATCAACCAAATTCGCACTGTGTGTGAAGGAGCCCTAAAATATGTCATCTTATTGGAACCATGAGATTTGTGATGCCTCACACCCCTAATAATCAGTAAACCAAGTAATCATATTTGTACTGTTAATCCATTTAGTTCTCTTAGTCACATGACTAACACAAGGTGCAACATGTCACAACAAGAACATTGTGAGTTCATTCCCACCCAAGTTCACTTCCTTTCTGTGTGGTGTCTATATGTTTTCCACGTGTGTGTGTGTATGTGTGTGTGTCTCCTCCGGGCATTCCAGTTTCCTCCTACCATCTAAACATGCGTGTTAGGGTGTTGTTCCTACAGGCACTGGTAATCGGATTGGCATTGCAGTAACTCTAACAACATTCACAAGGGTGCAGCTTCAATTTGTACTTACGCACCCTTTGAGATCCAGCAACTCCGACATGGGGGCGATTCAGTATTTTTAGCTCACTCAAATGGAATGTTTTCTGATGCAATTCAAGCAGCTGACCTTGATGTCTGATATCTGCAGTGGATGACTTCAGCAGAGCATGTTTCTGTCCTGTTATACTTCAGAATGCACCATCTTCATTTACGAATCCACTGTGCAAATCCAGCTCTCATTTCTTCTGGGGCTGTTATTTCTCGCTGTCACGCCCCTGTGAACTTAATATTACATCTGACAGCTGGTAGGTTATTTTTGGTGTCTAATTTCTGATCACAGTTTTTGTTCATGTATGCACAGCTGACACCCTGGTTTAACCTGAGCTCACCCACTTCCCTTTATAATTCCACCATCTACCCGTCCGTCCACACAGTTTTCACTTTTCAATTTCAACTTATTTTCATTTATTTAGCGCCAAATCACAACAGAGTTGCCTCAATGCGCTTCACACAAGTAAGGTCTAACCTTACTAACTCCCAGAGCAGCAGTGGTAAGGAAAAACTCCCTCTGAGGAAGAAACCTCAAGCAGACCATACTCAAAGGGGTGACCCTCTGGTTGGGCCATGCTACAGACATAAATTACAGAACAATTCACAAAACAAATATACAGGAAATGCTGTTGGTGCACAGGACAGGAGGGTCTCCAGCACAAATACCACACCCATCTCTGGATGGAGCTGCACCTTAAACAGAGAGAAAAAAAACAGAATCGGGCATCAGAAAGACAAGAAATACAGTATAATTATAGTATAACTAATGCTTGGGACTCCGGCAAGGACGGTTGCATTCCTCCCCTCTCCACTCCTCCGTTTCTGTTCTCTTTCTCTGCTCCAACCTTCAAATTCCCAGCTTCACCAGACTGTGAATTCTTCAAATCAAGATTTGTATTAACCATGGAATTGATCAACTGGTCTCTCAACACTATTGGCACCATTTTTTTTTTTGACAATGAAATCAGGGCTGGGGGACACTGCACGCCCTGATGGAACCTACCCAGCGGACTATGCTCTCGACACCTGAGAGAAATAGAGCGCGGCATGCTTGGTTCCACTCTCTGTGGAAGATATGGAGGATTTATTTCTATTTGCTTTTATGGTGGGAGGTTTGGTGTTGATTGGTTTGTGCACTGACTTACAGGAATATTAGCAAGACTGCTACCAAAATTTCAGACAGAAACTGACATAAACTTAATTCATCTGCACATGAACCATGTCTCCCTCCCTCCATCCCTATAACCCCCGTGTCTCTCCACTCCCCTTACCCTGGCTTCCTCCCTGCCACCTCGAAGTCAGCACAGTTTTTACTGCTGCAGCCTTCAACTCCCCAAGCTGGGTGGCCCAGGCCCTCCTGCTGCAGCATTCACCTACTTTGCCTCAATTCGGATGACAGACTGCTTCAACTTTAGTGCACATAAACCATGTCAAATGTATATGTGTTGTCTTTAATTCTGATGTGTGCCATTATTATGTTCAACTAGTAATAATTGTGGATTAATTGCTGTATTTTTTCTGAGGTAATTGGAGTGTAAACGTAATTTCATTGTTGTTGCACTCGTGTAATGACAATGACAATAAATCTCATCTCATCTCTCTCTCTCATAATTTGTCAGCATTAAACAACAAGAAAAACAGGAAATACTAAGCTGGTCACTGGCCACTTGCCCTAAGCTTCACTTAAAGACCCAGAATTTAGGTAAAGTTGAGGGCGTGGCACGCTCCGTTTCCTAATAAAATGTATGCTATACTATGCCAGTATGCTAGCCATACGAAAGGGAAAATAAGTGCGTCTTAAGTCTGGACTTGAAAGTCTCCACAGAATCTGACTGTTTTATTGACACAGGGAGATCATTCCACAGAACAGGGGCACGATAAGAGAAAGCTCTGTGACCTGCAGGCTTTTTATTCACCCTAGGGACACAAAGTAGTCCTGCACCCAGAGAACACAAAGCCCGGGCCGGTACGTAAGGTTTAATTAGATGAGCTAGGTACAGAGGTGCCAGTCCGTGAACAATTTTATAGACTAGTAGCAGAACCTTAAAATCTGATCTCACTGGGACAGGAAGCCAGTGAAGGGAGGCCAAAATGGGTATAATGTGGTCGAACTTTCTGCTTTGTGTCAAAAACAAAATGAATCAGGGTCTCAGCATCAGCCACAGACAGGATGGGACGAATCTTCGTTATATTTTTCAGGTGGAAGAAAGCAGTCCTCATAAGATCTCTAATGTGGAGGTCAAAGGACAACATAGGATTCAAAATAACCCCAAGGTAACTCACTTTGTCAGTGTGATGTCTCTCACACGAGCCTAGGCTAAGCGTTAACTGGTCAACCAGTTTTTCTCTGTTAGACAAATTAGCAGCGTCAATTAGCTGCTTCAAATTGTTGTCCACCAGCCAAACAAACTGCATTATGTTTATCTAAACTCCGCCCCCTGTAGTGTGAGCGTGAATGGGGGCGTGCAATAACACATTTCATATAGTACCAAAATTGCATGCTATAAAGAACTATTGCACAGTCAATAAAACACAGTGGCAAATGGTATGAATAATCCATGTCGCGTGACATACAAGCCGCCAATCAAATGACAAGGATCCAGAACTCAGCCGTTTTACATACAACCCCAATTCCAATGAAGTTGGGACGTTGTGTGAAATGTAAATAAAAACAGAATACAATGATTTGCAAATCCTCTTCAACCAATATTCAATTGAATACACCACAAAGACAAGATATTTAATGTTCAAACTGATAAACTTTATTGTTTTTGTGCAAATATTGGCTCATTTTGAAATGGATGCCTGCAACACGTTTCGAAAAAAGCTGGGACAGTGGTATGTTTACCACTGTGTTACTTTCCTTGCAACAACATTCAATAAGCATTTGGGAACTGAGGACACTAATTGTTGAAGCTTTGTAGGTGGAATTCGTCAATCTGGATGGTCTTTTCCCTCTTTTTTCCGGAGGACACAACGTCCATGATTTCCAAAAATGTGGACTCGTCACACCACAGCACACTTTTACACTTTTTGATGTATGGCTTTCGCTTTGCATGGTAGAGTTTTAACTTGCACTTGTAGATGTAGCGATGAACTGTGTTAACTGACAATGGTTTTCTGAAGTGTTCCTGAGCCCACACGGTAAGATCCTTTACACAATGATGTCAGTTTTTAATGCAGTGCCACCTGAGGGATCGAAGGTCATGGGCATTCAGTGTTGGTTTTTGGCCTTGCCACTTATGTGTAGAAAGTTCTCCAGATTCTCTGCATCTTCTGATTATATTATGGACTGTAGATGATGGAATCCCTAAATTCCTTGCAATTGAACATTGAGAAACATTGTTCTTTAACTGTTAGACTATTTTTTCACACAGTTGTTCACAACGTGGTGATCCTCATCCCATCTTTGCTTGTGAATGACTGAGCCTTTTGGGGATGCTCCTTTTATACCCAGTCATAATGCTCACCTGTTTCCAAACAGGTGTTCTTTGAGCATTCATCAACTTTCCCAGGCTTTTGTTGCCCTGTCCCAACTTTTTTTAAACGTGTTGCAGACATCCATTTCAAAATGAGCAAATATTTGCACAAAACAATAAGGTTTATCAGTTTGAACATTAAATATCTTGTCTTTGTGGTGTATTCAGTTGAATATAGGTTGAAGAGATTTGCAAATCATTGCATTCTGTTTTTATTTACATTTTACACAACGTCTCAACTTCATTGGAACTGGGGTTTATATATATATATATATATATATATATATATATATATATATATATATATATATATATATACACACACACACACACACAGTGGTGGGCACAGATAACCAAAAAATTAATTTTGATAACAGATAATCAGATAACTGAAAAGTTATCTTTGATAAAGTTAAAACGATAAGCCACCCAAAAACGTATTGGGAGCTACAGATAACCGATAAATTCCAGCATTGTCTCCGATATACTTACAACTACTAACAAGCTGATTTTGAGTTTTAACACCACTATCACTTCTGGAATCATCAAAGGCGAAGACAGACCCAATTAATGAGCTCTTCTGTTTTTAAGTACTCTGCTCCCTGCTGGAAGCTCCTGCTTACTACAAGGCTTCCAACACAAATGCAGCTAAGAGGAACCACAAAGCTCAACTCTCCACACAATCACAACGCTGCCGTCAGGCGGAGGTCTTGGAAAATAAAGCAATGCTGACTTATGGTTTGGTGTAAATAAAATGAATACTGATAGAATAACTCCATTAATGTCAGTTCTGTCATTTGTGCAAAGTTAAGACATAGCATATATCTTTTAATGTTGAATAATGCACTAATTCTGAAGTTTTGTAACAAACATAGACATATGGCATTCTGGGTAAAATGTGCCTCTGGGGTGAATACTGCCATGAACACTACTGGCCAGTAGATGGCAGTAGAGACCTTGAAAACATGCTAAAATGAAATTCCAGATAATCTGTGTCTGCTACTCTACTACGTTTAAGATGCCTGGAATTTAATAAACACAAACACAATAACAATGTCTATAAACCCAGAGAATATATTCACGAGAGTTTTAGGCACTAGAGTTTAATGCTGTTGTCCGTGGAACCTGATCAGTGTGTGTCAAATGCATTTCTCATGTCGTGAATGTACTGAGATTACCCTATACCCATAATGGACCTGGACACAGCATGTCCACACTAAAACCTTAAAAATTAGCGCATTACTTTAAAACTAAAACATATATCTGATATTTTCACTTTATAAAACTTCAGACGTGACGTTAATTTAAATAACTTTTGTCCAAAATTAGTTTGGTTAAAATTTGAACCATAAGTTAAAAATGTATGCCTCTGGATGACTTGGGTGATATTGCCGTTGTCTCAGTATGGGGAACCTCATAACCTTCATCACCCGCCGGCGGGCAGTTTTGCGCAAATTATTTTTAAGTCCAAAAACTGCACAGTATATATGAAAACAATTCCAACTTGTTATACCTCTTTGGAATCAGGACACCTCAAAGAAAGTGACCACATAATCCAAACAAAGTCAACTATCCACCACAAAAGCCAAAAACCAATCATTTATGATGAATTTACGATTTATAATTTAACTTCTTACCTTGTCCGGTGTTCTGAAGGTCTGTATCCGTCCAAATCCGTGCATGACTGGGCTCATTTTGTCCATAACAGTCCATGTAAAAAGAATATGTAGTTGTATTTTCCATAAAGTAAGTTCGTTTGAAGAAAGAATCCATCAAAGTACATTTTTGATATGTTTTAAAAAAAAAAAAAAAAAAAAAAAGATGAGAAAAAAACAAGCGTGTTCCCATTACTGTACACCAGTTGACGCCATTACTGAGTTACAACCGGTACGCTCGATTTCCTACTGCTCTTAGCTTCAAAATGGCACCATGATTGGAGTTGTCGGTGCACGGAGTCACCCGGCAGAGCCCTTTGACCAAAACAAGCGCTCCATAAGGACAACTGTGTAACGCCTGTTATCCAGTCAGCGCACGAAAAATAAGTCATGTGTGGAGCATTTGGGCTATGTAGGGTTATAGAACAGGAAATAAGGTTTCCAATGCATTATGGGACTTGTAGTTACGCATCCAGAGGCCGCTGCTATAACTGTGTGTAACAGGGCAGGCAGAGGTCAGAACGCATGTGGGGTATTAGAAAGTGCATAGTCACAATGCAAAAATATAAATATTTGAAAAAAAAGTGCTAGAATTGAAATTTGTAGCTACCAAAACATGAAAATGTGTTTTTCTAGAAGACATATAATGGAAATAAAGCAATTTGGCACAAAACAGGACCAATTGTGTCGAATGGACTATTTCTCACAAGACGTCTCACAGAAGCAAAGTGCTTATGACTAGAGACCTGTTATTTCTGTTGGGAAAGTGTAGGAACACGGACCCACAACAGGGGGCGCAAATGAACGGACAATGGAGTAAGCCAAAATAACAACGCTTTACTGTTGTGAATGTGCACAACGAATACAACCAATTACAGAAATGGACAACAGTCAATTCACAAAAGTGTCGTGTGGGCAGGCTCGAAGATAGGAGACGCCTCTCCAAGGTAAGACCGGAACCACACGGCTTCCTCCGCCACAGGACCCCGGGAATACTGGAGCCGCCAAGTCCCGAACTCCCAGGTGGCCACTGCCTCCGCGTGTCGGACCTGGTACTGCTGGCGAGGAACAAAGAACAGTTAGATGGGGGCGCGTTTGCACCCAGAACTCCGAACGGCAGGAAAGGTACCTCCACCTCTCGTTGGAACAGTAATCCAATAAACTAGCTCAGTCAAACAATATGTACTCTGTTTGCTTCGATATGTTACCTCTCCGGTAGAAACGATATCTCGGCGATGAGGTGGAGATGCCGTCCTGCTGATATACCCCACTGATGATTGCCGTCAGCTGTCTCAGGTGATGGGTGACAGCTGTTACCGAGGCTGCTCCTGTGGGGCGGCGGCGCCCTCTGGTGCCTGGAGCCCGCACTCCAGGCAGGGCTCCCTCTGGTGGTGGTGGGCCAGCAGTACCTCCTCTTCAGCGGCCCACACAACAATTTCACACAGTTGTTGTCAACAACATGAACAACAATTGTAGGGAGTAGGGAATGTCTGCTCTAAAGTATGTCCAAGCTAAAGGCTTTTGACATGTTTTTTTTTTCAAGAATAAAAACTAACATTTTTATGCATGTTTGAAATGATATAGGTAAAGTTGTGTAGCACTCACATGGTTCTTATACACATCTTCAGAAACTAGAGATCCAGATCTTTAAAATGAGCCATATCATAAGCATGTGGGAGGTAAAATATTGTTTTATTTTATATATATATATATATAAGTGAGCAATGGCACTTGGGTATGGAAGACCATTATGCACAAGACAAAAACAGGCGGATGCATAAGAGTTAAAAGAAATGAGTTTTTTTTTTGTGACCAGTTCTCCTCTGACCGCAGAGGATAGAGCGGTTTCTTTTAGAAGCAGCTCTCCTCTGTTTGCAGAGGGTCGAACTACACATTTGCTACAAAACATTTAACAGGTAGGTGCTGAAATGATTTTAAATTTTATAAGAGTTTGTAGCTGTTCAGCTTTATTTACCATGTTAGCGGTCTAAAATTATCAAAAATTTACTGGAAGATAATTAGTCCGATAATGGTTTTCAAAGTTATCTGAAAAGATAATCCGATAATTGAAAACTTATCTTTGATAATTATCGGATTATCGGAACTGTGCTCACCACTGCACACACACACATATAGTATATATATATATCTATATATATATATATATATATATATATATATATATATATATAATATATATATATATATATATATACTATAATATATATATATATATATACGAGGTCTATTAGATAATAACCTTTTTATTTTTTTTCAAAAACTATATGGATTGAATGATGTGCGATTCCACCAATCATGCTTGAACCCTCGTGCGCATGCATGAGTTTTTTCACGCGTCGGTGACGTCATTTCCCTGTGGGCAGCCTTGAGTGAGATGTGGTCCCGCCCTCTCGGCTGAATTCCTTTGTTTCACACGCTGCTCGAGACGACGCGCGTTGCTTTATCAAAATTTTTTCTGGACCTGTGAGGAATATCGAGTGGACCCTATTCGAGAAATTAAGCTGGTTTTCGGTGAAAAGTTTAACGGCTGATGAGAGATTATGGGGTGTTTCTCTCTTCCCACGGAGCGGGACGTCGTGCAGCGCTTCCAGGCGCCGTTGGCGGCCTGTTTCGACCTGAATACATCCTAATTTAAGGCTTAATTCACCTAGGACGTCGTGAGAGAACAGAGAAGATTCAGAAGAGGCCGGCTGAGGACTTTATGCGGACATTCCACTGTTTAAGGACATTTTTTCATGAAAGACGTACGCGCAAATTCGCTGAGTCGTTTCCATGACGACTTGGCAAATCTGTGTGCGCCGCGACAGGAAAAACACCTCCGTGTTGAAAACCATTTGTAAAATTCAGGCGGCTTTTGATGGCTTTCAACAAGTGAGTAACTGAGAAATTGTTTAACAGCTTGGGCATGTTCCAACTTGCCCGTTAAGGTTCCAACGGAGGTGGTTTTCCTGTCGCGACCCCCCGCGGTCGGGTCTCGGCCCGACATGCGACTCTGCCCGCACGTTCTTCATTACAAAATGTCCGTTAACACTGAATGTCAGAATAAACTCCTCATGCCGACTTCTTCTGAAAGTTCTCTGTTCTCTGACGACTTACTGGGTTAACAGAGCCTGAAATGTGGAAGTTTTCAACTTGAAACGGCGAGACGCTGCCGCCTCGAAGCACAGATCGCCGTCAGGCACCGTGGGCCGTCCTTACGGCGACACTACCAGACCAAAATCTCTCATCAGCCGTTAAAATTTTCACCGAAAACCAGCTGAATTTATCAAATGGTGTCCACTCAGTTGTGCCTTACAGTTTTGAAAAAAATTTGATCAAACAAAGCAGCAGTCTCTGAGCCATTCCTAAACAATGAAAAAAATGACGAGAGGGTGGGCCACTCCTCACTCAAAGACTGCCCACAGGCGAATGACGTAACCGACAGGCGTGAAAAAACTCTTGCATGCCCACGAGGGTTCAAGCATGTCTGATGTAATCACACGTGATTCAAATCCATCTGGTTTTTGAAAAAAATAATAAGGTCGGATACTTTTCTAATAGACCTCGTATATGTGTGTGTGTGTGCGTGTGTGGATATTCCTTGATATTCCTTCTATCTATCTATCTATCTATCTATCTATCTATCTATCTATCTATCTATCTATCTATCTATCTATCTATCTATCTATCTATCTATCTATCTATCTATCTATCTATCTATCTATCTATCTATCTATCTGCTTAACATTAACAATAAAAACAATAGCATGTACCATCATAATAACATCAATAATGTAGTTATAACCATAATTAATTATAATAACATAAAGATTATTTTTGGCCACTCCCCTTTTTGCTCAGGGTCACGACAGTGGCTCCATTTTGGATCTGTACGTTGATTCGGCACAAGTATAACACTGGGTGCCCTTCCTGAAACATCTCCAAATGTACAAGGAGAATGAGGCACAGGTGGCCTTGAACTGGAGACCTAATATTTGAATAATAACAAGAAGAATTGATTGGCATTACAGGATTATTTTGTTGTTAAACACCATTTAGTTTGACAAGGTGGGCAGCATTTGGCACTGTGGGTTGCTGTCCTTTGTGATGTTTCTGTGGTACCTTTGTGCAATTTAAGAACAGTTCTTATTCAGAATGATTTGACCAAGGCTAAAAACAAATTAGGAGTCTGTCCATTTTCTGAAATGGACAGTTTTTTTTAAATAATGGAATAATTTGAAATAAGAAATTAAAATGATTCCTGAATGCTGCTGGCATCAGAGGAACACTGAGCCAAGGATAACAATATTTGTGTGTGTTTGTCCATGAAGCATTTGTGGCTTTTTCAGCATTGTCTTTGTGTTGTGCAGGTGTCGCCATGTGAGAAGTGCCGCTGCGAGCCGAGCGGGGAGGTTCTGTGCTCTGTGGCAGCGTGTCCACAGACTGAGTGTGTGGACCCACAGTATGAACCCGATCAGTGCTGTCCAATCTGCAAGAGCGGTGAGTCGAACACTGCACACCACATCGCAGCCTGCTGGAAGAGAGCTGCTCAAAAGAACTTCAGCAGGGGGTGTTGGGGCATGTTGGTGCAGAGTGTGCAGTGTGCTGCACAGCCTCCGCCATATGATGAGATGTGGGCATGCCCACAACGTGTTATTCCCTTATAAATTGTGCAGATTTCATTTAGACTTTTATGAAACGACTGTGTTTATCCTCTGGAATGTCCGTCATATGTTTCATGTCTGTTGTGTGACTGCGCCAAGCCGAGGTTGTCGTTGTGCTTCTAGGGTTTGTGTGTGTAGAATCCTGCTAGCTGGAGAACTGCGGCCCTTCTGAAAAAGAAGTCTGGGGCTCAGAGTCGATTATGTGAAGTTGTCCCAGATGATTCCAGACAGCGTGTCCTAGATTATGTCCCCTCGTTTTCTTAGTGTGATTCTAATGCAGCGTGGCAATGTCGGCAACATTGCTTCCTTCAGCAAAAAGACTGATGACTTGCGATATGTATCTCTGACTGGGAATCTTAATGTGGCACAGGCTGTTTGCTGTAAACATGAGGAACACATTAACATCAAATAAAGACACCAAACATTGTTTGTCTGTCTGAGAAGGTTACCAGAAAACAGCAGTGCTAATTCTACTTCTAAGTAAAAATCAAAGTCATATGTTGTGATTCCCTGCTGGTTGTTGACGATTAGATTTGAAGGATTTATGCATAGGCAGCACGGTGGCTTAATGGTTTGCACTGTTGCCTCACAGCAAGAAGGTCGTGGAATCGCTTCCTGTCCTTTCTGTGTGGAATTTGCATACCCCCTGTGTGCAGCTTCCTCCCACATGCAAAGACATGTAGGTTAGGTGGACTGGAAACTTTAAATTGATTGTAGGAGTGAGTGTGAATGTGTTTGTCTCTGTGTGGCCCTGTGACAGACTGGCGTCCTGTCCCAGCCCAGTCTCATGTTTTTTTTACATGCTCCTGTCACAAAAAGAGTCAAATTTTCATGTTTTTTTAAACTTATTATTACTAACCCTACTCCTAACCCCAACCCTAACCTTAACCACCCCCAACTCCCCCGCTCCACTTTTAATTTCGTGCAGCCAACACAGAATGAATTAGAATGAATTTGTGCTGCCGTGATGAAAATGAGGTGCTTTTCGTCACAATATCACAAACCAATAGATTAATGTATATTTCGTGCTTCTGAATCACGACATGCCGTGAGACCAAGTCACCTGTCCAGGGTGTAGCCCGCCTCACACCCTATGACTTCTGGGATAGGCTCCAACCCCCGGTGACCCTTGTAAGGGATTTTCTGCCTTTGGATCTCCTCCTGGTAGTTTAATGTAGTGAACAAACTCAAAAGACTCAAAGACTGACAGGAAACAGACTTCAAAATCAGATGTTGTTTTAAAAACATGCCTTCACGGAAAGAACAGAGAGTCATTACGACAGCGCTGTTCTCAGCCCGCACCCAGATGTGCAGGCCTTTTCCCTGTGTGTGGATCAGTAGAGCTGTGTGATTGGTTGGAAAGTGTTGCATTTGACATTTATATGCGGGTGACCTGCTCGCGTTGTTTATCCGAAAAGGTATGTGTCATATCAAAACTGCGTTCTGTCTGTGTGACGTGATAAGCAAAGAACAGTATGCATCATGGCACTCGTCTCCCCAGAGGAATTATTAAGTTATGAAATGGTCCGAGGACAGGGTCATGGGCCATACTGTCCAACACCCTTTATAGGAGTAAGCGGGTATAGATCAAGGATGCATGGATGGATTTATACATTTAGTGCCGAGGAAGGAATACCAGCTGGTTTGTAAAAATCTTTAATCTCAACAGAGATGTGAAAAATAAATCATGCAAGACAGAATAATTTAAGTGGATGAAAGAAATGAAATGTTGGAAAGCGCTCCTCATGCAGTGTGTATTTATGATCAGCATATTCCTCAGCCATTATGTTCACACTCTGAATGAATTACAGTGTAGGTCATTCCTAAAGTCGCCGTTTAATATCACATAATGACATTTCATGTATTATTGTGGACTCATTATAGATATAGGCTGAACCCTGTAATGGATATTTTCCAAACGTTATCATTCACAGGTCAACCCGTTGATATTAAGAACTGCCTTCTAATGTTTAGCGATAATTATTCAAAGCTATTGGTAGTCATGACCTGGAACCAATTAATATTTGCCTGCTGTAATCTTTTGGGATACGTGTTGGCTCTTCATTTCTTTTTTGTTTTCGCTGTTCACCCACTTTTTATTTATGCACATATTGATCATGCTGAGCATGCTTTGTGCACAGTTTGGCCAGTGCTCCATATCTCCGCCCCTCCTCTCTGAGGAATGCCCAGTGGATTTGCTGGGTTGCGTTCACCAGCACATCAGTGTGAGAGACGGATGTAAATGCAGAAAAACACAATATGTGCACAAAAGAGGAAGCACACATCTGTGTTTTGCATTTCCGCTAAATCCACAGGTTCATTCAGCTGACGAGGGATTTGTAGTGTTAAGACGGCATATCAGCCCCTATTACCATAGGATTACCACGTCTTAACATTTAAAAATCAGGGCTCACTGTGGCTGAGATGCCATATTAACCTGATCAAATGGGCACAAAAGCACCGAGTCTGATGGTGTTCTGTTCTGTCACTAACCTGGTTTAGTTGTTTCATTTCACGTGCAGCTAAGATTAGAACCCTGTTATCACTTTGTCATCTCACCATTGCTCACACTCATTTGCAATAATCTGCAGCGGCACAGAGGTGTGTATGAAGGAAAAGAAAAAACATTTGGCAGCATGGAGACACTGCAGATTTCAGACACACGAGTCTAAAGGCAAATTTGTTTGACCTACACAACCATTCTTGTCAGAACAAATCAGGTTGATCAGTGAGGATCCACAGCTGACGTGTTTGTCACTGACACAGAATGATGGATCTGTCGTGTGTTTTGGATGTCCTAACAGTGTTTCTCAAAACCTTTTCAGACCGAATGAATGAATAAAAAAATATCAGTGGAAAATCTAACTGTTCACATTAAAAAAGAAAAAATAGGTGTGCTTATCAATCCAACTGTATATGACTAACATCACAAAACACACACACTCACACACACACTCATCTTCAACCACTTAGTCCAATTAAGGGTCACGGGGGGCTGGAGCCTATCCCAGCAGTCATAGAGCGTGAGGCGGGGTACACCCAGGATAGGATAGGATGCCAGTCTGTCACAGGGCCACAAACACATTCACACCCACTTGCACTTGCAAGATTCCAGTCCACCCGCATGTCTTTGGATGTGGGAGGAAACCGGAGCACCCGGAGGAAACCCACACAAACATGGGGAGAACTTGCAAACTCCACACAGAAAGGCCACAGGTGGGAATTGAACCCATGACCTTCTCACTGTGAGGCAACAGTGCTAACCACTAATCCACCATGCTGCCGCCATCACATTACAGGCAATTCAATTCTTTGGATTTACATACGAGTTATTCATGATAATAATAAATATATCTTACTACTTATTAAACTTTGGAGTCATTTTTAAACAGTTTGAGAGACACTTTTACGTTAGAATATGATATTAATTTCAAATATGACATTTTACCAATATACACATGGAACATTATTGCCCCAAGTGGAAGAGTTTAACTATCTGTCTTGTTCATGAGTGGGAATCCACTTAAGCTCTGACGTAACGCATCACGTGATAAATCTGTTTCCTGGTCCAAACAAAACAATGTCGATAATTGTAGTGGCACCTCAACATATGAGTTTTTTGTCCATATTTTTGTTTGGAATACGAGTGGAAATCTGAGTTACAGGTCGTGCTTCAGAGAGAGGAAGGGGGAGAAGCTTCTAGTGCGGATGTTAAGGCAACGGATTTTGCTGCACTTGTTGTGAAGGAAGGCTATCTCCTGCAACAAGTGTTTAACTCTGACAAAACTGGATTATTCTGGAAAAAATGCCATGGGGGACGTATATAACAACAGAAGAGAAGAAGCTGTTTCATTGACAAGTCGTGCTTCAGCACTTTTTAATGACACTTCTCCGTCACATTTCCACAACATTTTAAAAGGCAGGCAGAAGCAAACATCCATGGACTGGTTTTTATCCAAAAGACCTGCAATTTACAATTAAAGTTCCTTTTAAGGATCTACATGTAAAGTTTAGTTTGTGTTTACAGTGTGCGCAAACCTCCATCCCTCCCTTCTCCGCCTCCACCTCCATTAACCGCATTCATCTTAATAAAACTTTTTTCTTTTACTTTATATATTTTATTATGCACAGGTAAAATATACATGTCTGTTTGTTAATAAAAAAATATTTTTTTTCATAATTTATAGTGATTTGGGGATGTTCTACAAGGCTGGAGCGGATTAAAATTATTTTAGTTATTTTCAGTGGGGGAAATTAGTTTGAAATATGAGCAGATTGGCTTACGAGCTTGGTCACAGAACTAATTAAACCCGTAAATCAAGGTTCCACTGTACTACTAAAATGTAATTTTTAATGCTTTTTATCACGTTACTAAGAGACTGCATCCATGAGACCCTGAAAACTTGCTAAAACAAATATTCCAAATAATCTGTGTCTGCTACGTTTAACCTGCGTGGAATTTATAAACGCAAACTGAATTTCAGATATATTATATATATTACTCTGGAACAAACTGGACAAACAGTGTTGTAAAGGACAATAAACAGGACGTTAAAGAGCAAACTTCACTTTCCCCCCAAACGACATGAACAGGAAGCGATCGCAGCTCACAGCAACTCCCATTGAAAATAACGGAAAAACAACCTGAGCTTCTGGCATTTTTACATAAAACAAACACAATAACAACGTCTAAAACCCCTTTTAATATATCCAGGAGAGTTTTAGGCACAATATACAAAGAGTTTTATGCTGCAATGTTAATGCTGTTGTCCGTGTGCAACGGTTTAAGTGCAGCTTGAGCAGAGCGTCTTAGTGCAGTTCTCAATGTTAATGACAGCGCGCCTTTTTTTGTTTGGACCTGGAAGTTGAAAATCACATGATGCGTTACATCACACTTAACAAACGGATAAGATGGAGCGTGACATCAATAGACAGATCAGGGCTGTGCCTGATGTTTTATGGATGATGTACCACACCATTGTGGTGGAGACGGAACTGAGCCAGAAGGCAATACTCTTGAATTAACAGTTGATTTACGCTCCTGTCCTCACCAGTGGTCATGAGTTTTGAATAATGACTGAAAGAACAAGCTCGCAGGTACAAGTGGCAGAAGAGAGAGTCTTCTGTTTTGTATCTGGGCTTATACTCTGGGATAGCGTGGGAACATGAATATCCAGGAGGGATGCAGAGTAGAGCCACTACTTCTTCGAATTGAAAGGACCCAGCTGAGGTGGTTCGGTCATCTCTCTAGGGAGATCTTCCACGTTCATCCAACTGGGAGGAGGCCCCAGGGAAGATCCAGGACATAGTGGAGAAATTATATTTTCTAGCTGGCTTGGGAATGCCTCAGGAAACCCACAGGAAGAGACAGAGGACTTGGCCAAGGATAGAGAAGTGTGTGATGAGCTGCTTGTCTGCTGACACTGCGATCCAGACCTGGATAAGTGGTAGAAACTCATGAAACACTAGGGGTTGCTCACAGCCACTCTTTGAGAAAGGCTATCCTTAAAGAATTGCATCAAAAGACAAAACTAGACATGCATTTCACTTATTTATATCAACTCAGAAGTGTAACATATTTAGCAGCTTGTCAATATTTTATATTATCATCCAGTTACATTTTTTCCTCAAATCTGATTGGTAAGCTTGTAAGATTTCAGACAGTATAATATCGAGGTAACGGTGGCAAAATATTCAACCATTTCACATTTGGATGTATTACAAATACATCGTTGCACCACCCTGACTGGTGTTCTGACGAGATGTCATTCCTGTCGAATGTCTATAAACATTTGTCACATTGTCATTATGGGGTATTGTGTGTAGAATTTTGAGAAAAAAAAGAATTTCATCTATCTTGGAATTAGACTGTTAAAAAAGAAAAAAAATATGGGAAAGTAAAGCATCGTGAATACTTTCTGGACGCACTGTAAGTCCAAGAACCCTCACTTCCTCTGTGAGGCAGGGCAGTGATGTCACTGTCTTACCTTCATCAGTGCATCTAAGTCTGGCAGAACACGCATTGCTGAACTAAATTTATTAGTAAGTGTCCACAGAGTTGTCATGTCCTGCAGTGACAGTAATCAAGTGTCCAGTTCCATTGAAGCTGTGGAGTCAATGAATCATGTTGGTTAAACAGATTCATTGTTTATTGTACAGGAAAATGAAATAACATTAAAACAACATAATAATAACACAAAAACATAATAATAATAATTTGACAAGGAAATGATCTGAAAGGACATTAGGAAAAGAAAGGACATCATGAGTGAAAATGTTAACAGTATGTGCTGGGCTAAAATCAGCATGAGTCACTTCTGGTGATTAAACCCAGTTATCTCAATGCTGACAGAAAATATCTTTGCAAAAAGGTCTGTTAGCTTATGAACCTGAATATTAATATGCCCCACAATGAAAACTCTATCCATGTGTACAAGTAAGTCTGAAGTAAAACTACTAAATTACTTTGAAATTATCCCATACTAGCCAATACAGCAAGCAAAACTCATTGATAATCAGTTAGTTGAAAGTTTCACGTACTAGAGAAATTAGAAAGGAAGGCTAAAGAGGTTCATGGATGTGCTGAGGTAGTTGGTTTGACAGAGGACAGGGTGAGATGGAAATGATCAATCTGCTGTGGCAACCCCTAACGGGAGCGGCCGATAGAAGAAGAAGAACACTAAAACCAGACACTCATATTAGCTCAGTGTTAAACAAACCTCTTTTCAAGACCAGTATTCAACCTGTAATCAAGGTGATGCCACCCCCTGGCCTTGCATCTCGAGCAACATGAAAATTGGAGTAGCCAGGGGAAGAGGGCTCATGAGAGCCACGCTTGCAGTATCCTTCATGTAGGCCCCAGGGTAATAGAGGGTTAAGCCATTACATACTGCCAAACTGGAGAAGAATCCACAACAAGCACTATGAGTGGAGGCAGCACTATTTTGCAGGCAGATGGAGGAATCCCATGGTAAGTGGTCGCAGTGGAACCCTATTTGGCTATATTCAAAGCTTGGATAGGGCAGTTGGAGAGAATTTTTATCAGTGGGTTAGGGCTATGGTTAGAACTGCTGGATAACAGATGCAGATGTCAGTCCCATTATTGTGGCCTCTTGTTTATGGCAACAGACCTGTCCAGTAAACACTTGGATTGGGCAAAAAAATGAACATCATGATACGATTAGTCGGGTATCATTAGTCATCGGATAGTCAGTTAGTTGGTGTGTAATCTTGACAATAAAATAATAAGGATAAATCTCAGCAAACTCCAGACTTTGATATAACCCTCTGAAGTCCAGGGTATAATTGGCTGTTTTTGACTACTTTGGTTTTACCTTTATAATTTACCTTTAAAAAGTGTTTACCTGGCCTTGTTCAGTGTCATTTTTTCATCACAGCCTCCCCTGTGTGACTTTCTAGTTTTTCATTCATTCTGACCTACTGTATTAACACAGTGAACCTAAAATCACACAAAAAATATAAAAGCCGAGTAGAAAAAGTTTTTTACTGTGAAAACCACAAACTTGTTTACGAACCATTTTCATAACTTCAAATGTAAATATAAATTGTAAATTTCAAAAACATATGTACAAAGGTAGCACCCCCCCCCCCCCCCCCCCCCAAAAAAAAACAACAATAACAAAAAAAAACCCAAAGTTAAATACAACTGTTTCCATAAATGCAAGAAATGCTTTAGGTGTTTTTTTGTACAGTTATTTAGAAAACAGTCAGATTTAGAATTTCAAAAACACATGTACAAATATAGTGCAGGAAATGCTAATGCTAAACTATTTAGAAAAATCAGATGTCAAAATATGATTTAGAGTGTAAATATAAATGGTAAATTTCAAAAACGTGTACAATGTAGTGCAGGACATGCTAAACTACAAGTATGTGTGAAACAGTCAGATATCACAATAAGATTTAGAATGTACAGTAAATATAAAATGTACATTTCAAAAATATATAGTGCAGGAAATGCTAATGCTAAACTATTTAGAAAACAATCAGATGGCAAAATAAGATTTAGAATGTAAATATAAATGGCAAATTTCAAAAACATATGTACAATGTAGTGCAGGACATGCTCAACTATTTGTGCCACTCAAAAAAACAATTCCTGTCCAACACAACACAGAGGGGCACATTGCAGGCCTGACACTTCCACGGTGTGTCACTCTTCGTGTTGCCCACGTGAAGGCACCATTGGCACTTCAGTTTGCCTTTTGGCGAGGATCTGTGCCTGTCACAATTGGCACAGGAACGTGGTTCTGGCTCTTGTTCTGTGGAACACCTCTTTTGACTGTGCCACACAGTTGACACACCAGCTCCACCATAAAGTCCTTGTGTGTCATGGGGTGCACTTGCTTGACACTGCTGATCTCACTATGCAAGATGAATGCATTTGTGGTTGCAATGTCAAGGAAGTGCAGCAGCACTGTCCTGTACCAGCTTGCAGTTTTCCGATGGTGGAGTAGTGCTGGATGAGCTAGTTCAGATAGGTTGACTCCACCCATGTTTTTATTATAAGCCAACACTGGGGTAGGACAGGGAATGTCTTTCACCGTCCAGCATCCATCCATCGCATCCTTCACCCTTCACTTCTCCACACTGTCTCACCCGAAAACACATGATGGATGGTGGAGCACACAGACACCTCCCATGTGTCTATCCACTTTACAAACACCAGAGGCCCCTCTCTTATCCATCTTATAGATCCTCTTTCAGATTTTTTCTTGTGAGAGCATTTGCCCTCCCTCTGGGGCATCCTCATCTGTTCTCCCTCTATGTGCTACATGCCCCAAACTTCATGTTAGCCAGGTCAATGAACAGTTTGGGACTCGTGTTAAAATTGTCCATGTAAATGTGGTACCCAGTACCAAGCGAGGATGGCTGGATCAGGTTCATGACCACATCGGGCGACAGCACGTGGTGGTCGGCAAGACTGTGGTCACAGTCTTGCCATTGTAAATGTGAACTTGAGTGTGTAGTCATTACTTGAAACAGCCAACACAAACATCATTTCATCCACTGCCAGCTCCCTCCTCAGGTGATAATAAACATGACAGGCACTGAGGATGTCATCATAAAGAGGCCTGACCTGCTGTTCCATTTTTTCTATCATTTTCTACATCCTCATCTGGATCATTAGGTGGATGTTCCAGAATATCGATTTGAATCTGTCTCTGGACATTACTTTCACTGGAAAGGGCACAGACAAAATATGACTTTGTTTCCAGTAGTCCTGGAGACTTGGCAGTGACACCAACGACTATCTATCAGAAGTCCAAAAAAATTTACACATCTTTCATTTCAATGTCTGTCCAGTTGTATTTTTTCCCTAATGCCTTGTTTTTCGCAGCAACTTTATTGGTGTTGCTGCAAATTGTTCTAATTGTGTCAGTTGCAAAAAACAAAAGGTCTTTTGAACTTTAGGTGGAAAGTGTATCAACCTGGACTCCTGGTGTTCTCCGAGGCTGAAATCTGCTTACTACTGGACCTGTGTCTGCATCCTCCTTCGTGTTCCAGCAGTCAGCGCTGGGGCGTGTCTCTGCTGCGCGTCCAAGCGGAGATTTGGATCTGGAAACAGAAGCGCAAGCTCCGACCGTCTCTTCAGATCTCCGTGTGCATGTTGGTGGATCCACCTGCTTTGGTTGCTCCTCCAGAACAGAAGAGGGATCATCTTTTGCATGACCAGAATCCTCACTCTCTGTTGTGTGCTGGGGTGTTTGGCTGGCTTGGTTTTTGTTTTTTCTGTTTCTCCCACCAGGTGGTATGCATTCAGGACTGAGTGGCTGAGCATTAGGACCTCACCCTGAACACCTGAGGCTTGTTTTCACATGCAGGTCATCAGGGCTCACAGCTGTGGTGTATTCTGTCTTGATCAGAGATTGCTGCATGTAAACCTTGAATGCACAATGTGTGATTGCCAGAGACTCGACCTTGTGAGCAGACGTGTGCAATCGACGTCAGGAGAACAATCTCACCATTACGGACGCAGAGACTGCTCCAGGTTTGACGCCACAGTCTGTGAAGGAGGATTGGGTGAGGTCTCACGCTCTTCAGCACACTTCCTGAGGTAATTTGGTTTTGGTGACTTTTATGAAGTAATGACAGTGGATTTGGTGTCCCTCACACCTGTGTTATTGAGCTGTCACGTTATGCTAATTGTCTAATCAGCTTCTGCTGCAGTGGAGATTTGAACTGAGTTGTTCCGTGCCTGCAGGGTGAGAAGCTGATATATATTTAAGCCAGGAAGTGTTTGCTGATTGTGTGCACCTTTTGAGCTGTGTCTCTCTGGGTGGAGAGTGTTGGACTCACCTCATGTTTTCTTTCTTCACAGACACGGTTTGTTGCGGCCACCTGGGGGGTGTCGGCGGGGTCCCTGGGTCCGAACTGCTGTGGCTCCGGACCGTTTGCGCTGCTGAGAGCGCGCCGTGTTTTCACCTTACCAGACCACGGGCTTTTTAGTTGTTTATCATTGCACTCACTTTCATTAAAATGTGTTATCCTTTGAACCGTGCTCTGCTTATTTCGTGCTGGGTCCTGTCAAACGCTGGGTCGGTGCTCCGACCGCGTCCGACACATAACACTCTGTTTCAGATTCTGACAATGCGCTGCGTGCTCCATCTTCCTCCAGTTCAAAAAAATAACTGAAGTGCTTGCTCCACATTCATAAAACGCCTTATTTTTACATAAAAACCCCAAACAACAACAAAACACTATCCACACATGCTTCCCACCAGTAACAAAGTGAAAACACACACACAATCAGACCCATGTGGTGTGGATGGGCTGTGGTCAAACACACATGGGGTTAGTGAACACACATGGGGTTAAATTCAATTTCAGTTTCAATTTATTTTCATTTATAGCCTTTGGACCAGGCTTATGAGCTGATTGAGTTGAATTTTCAATTTCAGTTTATTTTCATTTATATAGCACCAAATCACAACAGAGTTGCCTCAAAGCGCTTCACACAGGTAAGGTCTAACCTTACCAACCCCCAGAGCAACAGTGGTAAGGAAAACTCCCTCTGAGGAAGAAACCTCAAGCAGACCAGAGTCAAAGGGGTGACCCTCTGCTTGGGCCATGCTACAGACATAAAGACATAAACAATTCACAGAACAATTCACGGACGAATATACAAGAAATGCTATTGGCGCACAGGATACGAGGGTCGCCAACACAAATACAACTCCCATCTCTGGATGGAGTTGCACCTTAAACAGAGAGAAAAAACAGAATCAGGCATCAGAAAGACAAAAAATACTGTATAATTTGCCAACATTAAACAACAAGAAAAACAGAAGAAATACTAAGGTGATCGCCGGCCACTAGCCCTAAACTTCACTAAAAGACCCAGAATTTAGGTCAAGCTGAGGCCACAGCCCACTCCAATTACTAATAAATGAATTAAAAGAGTAAAAAGCGTAAAAAGCGTAAAACAAAACTGTACCAGTATGCTAGCCATGTGAAAGGGAAAATAAGTGCGTCTTAAGTCTGGACTTGAAAATCTCCACAGAATCTGACTGTTTTATTGATGCAGGGAGATCATTCCACAGAACAGGGGCACGATAAGAGAAAGCTCTGTGACCCACAGACTTCTTATTCACCCTAGGGACACAAATTAGTCCTGCACCCTGAGAACGTAAAGCCCAGGCTGGTACATAAGGTTTAATTAGGTCAGCTAGGTAGGGAGGTGCCAGTCCATGAATAATTTTATAGGTTAGTAGCAGAACCTTAAAATCTGATCTCACTGGGACAGGAAGCCAGTGAAGGGATGCCAAAATGGGTGTAATGTGGTTGTACTTTCTGCTTCGTGTCAAAAGTCTGGCTGCAGCATTTTGAACCAATTGGAGACCCCTAATGCTAGCCTGCGGTAAACCAGAAAATAGAACATTACAGTAGTCCAATCTAGAAGAGATAAATGCATGGATCAAGGTCTCAGCATCAGCCATAGACAGGATGGGACAAATCTTTGCTATATTTCGCAGGTGGAAGAAAGCAGTCCTCGTAATATTTCTAATGTGGAGGCCAAAGGACAACGAAGGATCAAAAATTACCCCAAGGTTCCTCACTTTGTCAGTGTGATGTATGACACACGAGCCGAGGCTGAGCATTAACTGGTTAAATTGATGCCGATGTCTCACTGGACCAAGAACCATCATTTCAGTCTCATCAGAGTTTAAAAGTAGGAAGTTTCTAGACATCCAGCTTCTCACTGCTGCAAGGCAATCTTCTAAGGATTTTATGTGAACGGGATTACCAGCAGTAATCGGCATGTATAACTGAGTATCATCTGCATAGCAGTGAAACTTAATCCCAAAATGCAGCAATATGTGCCCAAGGGGTGCTATATAAAGGGAGAAAAGCAGGGGGCCTAAGACAGACCCCTGTGGAACCCCAAAGTTCATGTCACTAAGGTTAGAGGTAGTGTTACTGTACAAAACACAGTGAGAACGACTGGTCAAGTATGACGTCAGCCATGCAAGGGCACTCCCAGTAATCCCAAAATGATTTTCCAGCCTATCGAGAAGAATATGATGATCCACTGTATCAAATGCAGCACTGAGATCTAACAGCAACAGAACCGTAGTGGTGTCCGAATCCATTGTAAGCAGAAGATCATTCACCACTTTAGTGAGAGCCGTCTCTGTGGAATGATATTTTCTAAAAGCAGACTGCAGTGGCTCAAAGAGATTATTCTCAGTAAGATAGTCTACGAGCTGCCGTGACAACCACTTTTTTCCAGAATTTTAGAGAAAAATGATAGATTTGATATCGGCCGATAGTTTTCAATACACTAGGGTCAAGATTAGGTTTCTTTAATCACTGCAGATTTGAAACATTTAGGAACAGATCCAGAAGTTAAAGAAAGATTAATAATTTCCAGCACAGTCGGCCCAAGAGTGGGCCACAGGTCCTTAAACAGTTTTGTTTAGTTAGTGACTTAGTGAGTGGTTAGTGACTTCTGATTGGTGGAAAATTTCAGGAGCCAACCAATGAGGAAGAAAGAGTCAGATTTCTTCCCACCACTGTTGCTGCTGCAGTAGAGAAGGAATGATCCTTTTGGCTGCATGTCTGTACAAAATGTGCAGCAAAAAATGACAATAATCATGAAAATGCATGGTGTAAAAAATACTCATAAGTCAAGTTATACTAGGCCTATTAACAAAATTAAAAAAGTCTCCATGTTTAACACATTTAAAGGGAGCCTCAGAGTGCAGCAGATTGAGTGTTAAATCCGCTTAATTTGGTAATGTGACTTTTTACGCAAGGGCACATCATTTGACTCCAGAGGGTTACATTGACAACAATAGAACTACAAATTCATCCACCTGGGATGTACAGCAAGTGCAGTCTGAGTGATGGCCCCAAGTATTGATAAATGAGAAGGGTAGAAGCAGTACAGGTGTACACCTTTAATTTGATCAAACTCAGTCACACTGGGTGCATAAGCCAGTGCATTTGAAGTGCTAGACACAACCCCAGATAAATGAATACAGTTGCATATGAAAGGACATCCGGCATAATTTTTGCAGATTACAAATTCATTCATTCATTTTCTGTTCCTGTTTACTCCAGTTAGTGGTCACGGGGGAGCTGGTGCATATCCAAACAGCCATAGGGCATAAGGCAGGGTACACCCTAGACAGGATGGCAGTCTATTGCAGGGCCACATAGAGACAAATAAACACATTCACACCCGCACACACACCTATGGTCAATTTTAAAGTTTCCGATTCACCTAACATGCATGTTTTTGGATGTGGGAGGAAGCCAGAGCACACGGAGGGAACCCATACAAACACGGGGAGAACATGCAAACTCCACACAGAAAGGATACAGGTGGGAAGCAATCCAATGACCTTCTTGTTATGAGGCAAAAGTGATAATAACAAAGCCACTTGCTACCCCAGATGACAAATTGAATTTCCATACCAGCTTGGTTAAAACAACGGCCACTGGGTCTGCTGTGGAACAGTGTGCCTGTGGAACTTTGTCTACAGTTGAGTATAAATGAACACCAGTTGGAGAATTAAATCCAGAGGCACCAGGAGAAGAGGAAAGTTAGAAGTGTGGAAGTGAGAGTTGGAACTCTGAATACTGGCAGCATGACTGGTAAAGGGAGAGCATTGACTGATATGGCAGCCCAGTTTCATGCTATTAGATCATGATACTGTTATGAAATGTAGTAGATTTTTGTTCTGACACACACGAACATCTAACACCGCTCGCTTGGCACTTAGAAAAGAGATCAAACAGGTTTCCATGGACTATGATGTTTGCAGATGACATTATGATTTGTAGTGAGAGGAAAGAGCAGGTTGAGTCTAGCCTGGAAAAGTGGAGATATACTCTGGAGAGAAGGGGAATGAATGGCAGTTGGAACAAGACGAAGACATGTGGAAACTATCCAAAGTAGTGAGGTGAGGTTAAGAAGGGAGTGCAGATGGGTGGAATGGGCGGAGAAAGGTGGCAGTAGTGGTTTTGAGGCAGTGGCACTAACAAAAAGAGAGGAGGCATAGCTGAGTTGAAGATGCTGTGTTTTTCTATGGGAGTGATGACACCCTCATGCCTCATGCCCTATGAATGCTATGATAGGCTCCAGCTCCCCATGACCATTAAGTGGAGTAAGCGTTTGAGTGAGTGAGTGAGTTAGTGCCTCAGACGTCATAAGTACCAATTAGGAATGACATCAAACCTGAGATAAAAGTGTTTCAGTTGCCACACAACACCACAAGTCAGGCTCCTCCAGCACTGCCATTGTTGTGCTAGCTCTTTCAGAGTATTGATTGCAAAACAAATACACAGTCCACCAAATAGATGTCATAGAAGAAGAAAGGTGTTGCAGAAGATGTGTTAGTGTTTCAGTTCACTGAAATAGTAACATAAAACACCACAGAAACACCTTCACAGACTGTGTGTATAACTTAATAAATTGGGAGTGGGAGTACAGTAAAATCTACAGCTTTCACTTCTTGTTGATGTTTGGAGCAATCATCTTTGATTGTGAGCTCAGAGACTGTGGTGTTCAAATGAACTGACAAGTTGGAATTACGACATCAGGTATCAAAATGGGAATTATTGGAAGCTCATGTTTCTCTCCAAGTTCAAAACATTGACCACATACAGATGCCCTTGGCTGATGGCTGAGTCTAGGAAGTCATTAAAAGCCTGGATCTTAGTCTTGATCCAGGACAATCACAAACCCAGACACTCCAATTCCTCACACCGCTTCTCAAGTGCTGCAATCAGAGTAGCCAGCGTTTTACAACGATCACAGTTACAACAAATTCTCCGGCGTCCATAGCCCTAAAACACACCCAATCCCTGCAAGCATTCACCACTGCCAACCGTCCCGCATTGGGCGGGACAGCCCCAGTATTTACCCCTATGTCCCGTGTCTCGCATGGGTTTGTGCGGGGCGCCCATTAGTCCCGCACTTGTGTGGGTCCGCGCAAGCCCCCCGACCCTCCTATTCACATTTCGTGCCCTTGGCACTCGTGGCCATGCATGGGTGTTCCACATTGGTAAGTTTAAATGTTGGTAGGTATGAAGCATTGAACAGTGCTGGAGTAAGCTCCGAAACCAAGCTCTTCACTAAAATTACTTGGTCACCTCCCTGGCTAAGGCGCTTTTCCCCCAATCATTTAGTTTAGATGGGTGGCCAGCTCTAGGAAGAGTCCTGGTGGAACCGAACTTGTTCCATTTGTGGATGATGGAGGCCACTGTGCTCATTGAGATCTTCAAAGCAGCAAAAATGTTTCTGTACCCCTCACCAGATTTGTGTTTCAAGACAATCCTGTCTCTGAGGTCCACAGACAGTTCCTTTGATTGCATTCTTGGTTTGTGCTCTGACATGCACTGACAGCTGTGGGACCTTATATGTAGACAGTTGTGTGCCTTTCCAAATCATGTCCACTCAACTAAATTTACCCCAGGTGGACTCCAATTAACTTGTAGAAACATCTCAAGGATGTTCAGTGGAAGCAGGATGCACCTGAGCTCATGTTTCAGCTTCATGGCAAAGGGTGTGAAAAAGTAGGTACATGTGATTTCTTAGTTTAAAAAAATAAATAAATTAGCAAAAATCTATAAAACAAACTGTTACATTGTCATTATGGGGTGTTGTGTGTAGAATTTTGGAATAAGGCTGTAAACGCACACACACACACACACACACACACACAAACACACACACACACAAAAAAACATGGAAAACGTGAAGGGCTGTGAATACTTTCCAGATGCACTTTCCAGAAACCTCACTTCCTTTGTGATGCTTGGCATTTACGCAATGTGCAACTAAATCCAGCAGAACACACGTCACCGAACTAAATGTGTCAGTAAGTGTCCACAGAGTTATCATGACCTGACAGTGACTCCAGCATCTCAGGTAATCTAGTGTTCAGTTCCGTTAAAGCTGTGGAGTCAATGAATCATGTTGATTAAACAATTTCTTGTTTATTGTACGAGGTCTATTAGAAAAGTATCCGACCTTATTATTTTTTTCAAAAACCATATGGATTTGAATCACGTGTGATTGCGTCAGACAAGTTTGAACCCTCGTGCACATGCGTGAGTTTTTCCACGCCTTTCGGTTGCGTCATTCGCCTGTGAGCAGGCTTTGAGTGAGTAGTGGTCCAGCCCCCTCGTCATTGTTTCATTGCCAGGAAATGACGGAATGATTTGGGCTTTTTTTCCACCAGAATTTTTTCAGAAACTGTTAGAGACTGGCAGCTGGAAACCATTAGAAAAATTTATCTGGCTTTCTGTGAAAATGTTACGGGCTTGGTAGAGAATAAGGAGTGTTACTGTCGCTTTAAGGACGGCCCCCAGCGGCTGTGGGGCGCGCCAGAACGGCATGCAAACGTGTGCACAGCCGTCTGTGGCTCACAGCCATTTGTGTGTGTGCGCACAGCCTCTCCAACCAGAGACGGCTGCAATGTGCATAAATAGTTAAAGTAGTTGAACAAACGTTCTTGCCTCTGTGGTTTCTGTATGAAAATGTTGCTTTTTGTCCCACACATGGACGAGTCACGTTCAGCTCGTCAGATCTTTAGTTATTGATCCATTCAGATATTGTCAGTGTTTGTGCAAGACGTCGGACTTGGGACGTTGGACAACAATCAAATGGAACGCTGATGGTACGGGAACTATGCAAATGATGAGGAACCGTCAAGACACAAACAAAATGGAATATGGAGGAATTGAAGTTGTCATTGGCATTCGTTCACATTTTTCAGAACAGTGGATATGGCACAGGTTTTAAGATAGATGCACCTTCAAGCTATTTGCTTCACCCTCAAATATAAGCCCTTAGTGTCTGTTGTTGGAGCAGATGTGGCCACATTCCCTTGGTGATGGGGCGTCTGTGGCTTTGTTAATGCTGGTGGTATGATTGACAGATGCAGGTTTTATTGATGTCAAAGTGTTGAAGAGGTTCTTCAGGAGCTGTGCTGATGAGCAGCTGATCTCAGTGAATTGAGAGTGGCTTTATATGTTTTGTTGATGTCATGGTCTGGGTCTTGCAGGGTTCGATGGTTTCTCGAATCTTAACCAGTCATTATGACAGTGGGGGCTTAAGGGGGCTGTGATAAGCTTTTTTTTAAACACTTTGTTCAAAGCTACATGGTCTGTGATCCCAAAATATAACATATATGTGTCCATGTGTGTGTGAGAGAGACATTCATTTACACTTCTCATCTGTTTTCTGTGCTTTGCTCCGTTGTCTGCACTCATCTAGCTGCTGACAAAGAGAATAGGATTACCAAGAAGTGAAGCTCAATGCAACCCCCCCCCCCCCCCCCCCCCCCGCCCCACCGTAGCAATAGATTCTCCTATGGCTCTATCCTGCCGCCACTATGTCAGACTGTTTAAAACCTGTCAGACCCATACAGTCTGTGGTCAGACCACATGATGTGGCTGTTGAAAGAAGCCAAAATCACCACAGCTGCTACAGATGTGAACTTTTGTCTTTTCCTCATACATTGAATAACTGCAATAAGTACATTAATACATAGGTACACGCTCCTAACATATAATGAGCTGCCATAGTCAAGGAGCAGAGATCTCAGCAGCTGCTACCATTTGGGGCCACGCCCCCTTGTCCATGCAAAGTGTCGCTGTCTGTTTCTGTGTTATGTGGTCATTCATTTTAGTTATTTGATTTGTAATTGCGTATGTAGTTATTGTAGTAATCATTTATATACTGTTATTTCCAGCTGTCAATGTGCTGCGATCAGCTGAGAGGCGCCTCGCAGTGCTGTGTGTGCTCAGATGTTGCTGTCCGGCCCCCATGTGACCATGTCTGTACATACACATCAGCATTTCATGCAAGGGTGCTTTGCCCCGCTCTCCCCAACACGTGGCATGCGGGGGGGAACACATGCACACCACATATGGTGTGTGTGTGTGTGGGGGGGGGGGGGGGGGGGGGGCATATACGCACACATGCAATACACACACATGCCGCATGTGTGTGGCTTTTTGCAACGCCACACTCGTGGAGGCACTTAGACAAATTTCACACGCCAGCTCGAAAATGATCGCCTGCTCACTATTTTCGTGCTGACAGCGCGAATGGCCACACATTTTCTAAGTGTCCATCGAGCGTTGTTGGATGTTCATGTGTGTCACCTGGAATTTGGCCGACACCTGCCATGAGAGGGATCAAAGGGGCTCTCACGAGGCACTCTCTGTCTTTCAGCCACTGGTGTGTGGGAATAGTTGTAGCAATAGGTGTACAAGGTGTTAGAGGCGGCTCCAATTTTTCGTGTGCTCGTCGGCTTCAGTCGTGTGATATGTAAAGGGGTCTTAAAGATAGGGATTTTTCCCAATTTCACAAGATTTTTCTTGACTTTGACATTTGACCTATGATCTTTGCCTAGCAGCATATGAATGTTCATTAAAAATTTAACAATACATGAAAAGTTGTGGCCTCCAGGCTATTCACAAACAAATAGACAAACAAACAAACAAACAAATAAACAGGGATGAAAACATAACCTCCTTCAACTTCCTTGGCAGAAGTAATACAAAGAAACTGAAGAGAGAAATATCATTATTGTCATAACAGAAGCTATGTACTGGACAATCTATTTGAGGAAGCAACACACACACACACGCACAGGCAATGTTTGTAATTTCAGCTGCAAATTTGAAGCAGTGTCCCATCAATTAGTATACACGTATGGTTGCGGTTCATTTCACGCTTGACAACACAAACTTTGAATGACGAATTAGTAAATCCCTTCAGCTGCTCCCTTGTTTTCACTCGGGGTCGCAACAGCAGATCTAAGGTGGATCTGCATGTTGATTTGGCGCAAGTTTTACGCCGGATGCCATGTTAAAAAGGGAACATTCAGGAGCTATTTTATTGAATGACTGAAGAGAACATTAACTACACAACAATAAACTACACAACAAGAAACAAGCAATCGTGCAAAGTGATGCCATTGATCGCTCAGTTTGTATCAAAATGAAGATGATTATATTGGGGACATGGCTACGTCTTTTTATGCATTATGTCCCATTGTCAGGCAGAACAAATGGTTTGATTTACATAAACGATGAGAATCATTTATTGCAAGCTTCCGTCATGCCGCTGCTGATCTGAACACTCGACAGCGCGGCAGTGGGAGCTCTGTGGAGTGGAATATGATCATATAAAATGTGATGTTATTGGAGGTCATCACAGTGTTCCTGCTGTTGTTTGTCTTCCTTACAGATGTTGTTTGATCCATGGACAGATGTTAAGACCTCCCCAAAACTTTCATGCATCTGAAGTGTCACATCAAAGCTCATCCTTGGTCCTCATTAACACAGCACCATAAGGAGAGAGAGAGAGAAAAAAAAAATCTCTCACAGAGTCTAATAGGGTGTGTGTAAAAGTACAAGGACACACACCACCTCCAACACGCCATTCCACCATGTACTATATCTCACAATGTTGAAACATTTTTTTTTTTTCAGAATTCTGTATCTGCCACCAAAATGTAATGGGGTCATATTATGCTAGAAAAAACAAACCAAAAAAAAAAAAAAAGTCATATTTTTCATTTTCATGTCCCACAAGTCTACGTGTGTGCATGAAGCAACTGTTGTGCATTAAGCAAAATCACACCGTTTGCTCAGTGCTTTGTTGATGCACCTTTGGCACGAGCTGAGGTCCACGAACAGGATTCTCGCCTACGTCTCTGCTGGGTGCAGGTGCTGCAGGATGTAAGGCAGTCCCACATTGACTGCGTCCTCAACTGACCTATTTGCCCCTTAGGAAAACTACATGGGGTCCAGCAGGGGTCCAGTGATGTCTTTCAGGTGGTTCAACACCTTGACCATAATACAATCTTTGGAGTTTGGCCATGTCCAAATTTCTAGCTGAAACTGTGATGTCTTGTATCATCCAGGTGAGCTATAGTGCCTGTTAGAGGTGGCGGATCGATCCTAATATCGATAATATTGATACCAATGCTGGTATTGATATTGAACGATCCTCGTGTAAAAAGATCGATACTCCAGCTTTTTTCTCTCCCGCACGGACTGACTGCTGCACACGCATATTCATCAAAGTCTACTCTCTGTCTGTAAGAGCAGCGCTGTGTCACACAACAAGGAGCAGTGCACCCTCCCCTCTCTGGTCTTTTGTTGTTGCGCTGTCACCTGGCTCAGCGGCGCCAGCCAGCAGCCATGCAGGTAGGCTCAGCCTGTCCCACCCACTCAGCGCTCTCTTCGAATCAGCCCTCTACCTCAGGAGATTTTGTTTTAAGTTGTGTTGAGTGATATTTTTTTAAACAAAAATGTTGATTTTGATAATAAAGTATTTTGTTGTCATGTACAATGTTTGGCGAAATTCTATCCTAGGTCTTTTGGATCCTTTGGATCTATGAAGCTTAAATATGAAAAGCATTGGTATCAGTATCGATATCGGCGATACTGGGCCTGTATTTACTTGGTATCGGATCAATACCAAAATTCCCGGTATCACCCACCTCTAGTGCCTGTGGCACTATTTTTGAGTAGTTACTCTAACAAACCAACCAACAAACATATTATCTCCCCTGGTATAAATAATTTCAAAAACACATGGAAATGAAGAGAAAATTGATATTATGAACACACAGGCTGGACTGAATCCTATTCACCAAGGTTATTCCTGCCATCAGTGTGTTCCGTCCTCATTTCTACACTGAAAAAAGAAATGATACTTTGGATCAACTTAAAAAAAAATTATGTAATTTGTTACAGCTAATTTTTTTTTAGTTTTTCACAATGTATATTTATGATTTGGTAAAGTGATTCTAGCAGTTTTGAACTGGAAACCACAATTTTCCATTAGACCAATGTAAATAAGTACTTTGAATGAAGTGCACTGATGTTTCACTTTTTTCAGTGTAACAGGCTTTTTCACTTATACCATTTTCTCCATAATGATCTAAATCACAATGACATATTGAAGTATTTGATAAGAGTCTCAGTTATGCACAGGCGTTACCATGGCCTTTGCAGACACGGCAAGATCAATGTTGATGGCACAGCACACTGTCAGATGTGTTACTGAGCCTGCATGCGAGGAGACACTCAAGGACGAGCCAGGGGCGGAAGATGAAAGTGAGCAGGACCTAATATCCAACTCAGACAGTTGTTCATGCATATCAAAGAACTACTGTGAATAGAGGCAGGTTGTCATCATATTTTGCTCATTACCTTAAAGTACTGGGACACATTGTAATTAAAAAGGTTTTACATCCTCAAAAGTTTGAGCTGGCTGCTGGACGATGTTAATGAAGCAACATCGATTCATGAAAAGAAGCCAAGAAGAAGAAAAAAGAAACACATCCACTGTAATTGAATGTTTTTTCCACCTGCAGTGAAGGTTGCAAATCATTATATGTGCTTCTCGATGTAAAACACAGGTGTGTTACTGCCACTTGTAAAGTGAGTTTTCTTTTGCAGGGTGTACTTTTGAAGAGTGGTTAGGAAAAAAAAAATCAGTGCAGGAGAAGTCTACCACACACACACACACACACACCACACACACACACACACACACACACACACACACACACACACACACACACCACACACACACACCCACACACACACACACACACACACACACCACACACACACATTCTTGTCCTTGCTCGCCTTGGTAACGCACAAGGAGACAAGTGCTGCTCTTCAAGATTCAGACATTAGGGTCAACACTAATCTGGTGTGTGTGTGTGTGTGTGTGTGTGTGGCAGGGGGGTGATAAACAGTGTGAACTGGAGCCACAATCACTCCGAACAGAGCAGCACGAGACGTGATAACCCTGTTGCCAAGAGGGACTGACTCATTTAAATTAAAACTGCCATGATTCATAAAGGGCTGTTTAAGATGTGGTGATTTTTTTTTAATGAGAAGGCATAAAATCACACAAGTGTAAAAGGGAAGATTTTTATATGATATGCATGAATGTGATTTGTTCTCTCCAAGTTGCTTTTATCTCTCCTTAGAACAGAGAGAAGGAAGTTCGACACTGATTGATATCCAAGTACCACTATGTGTACATGCCACTGTTTATACGTACTTGTTCTTTATGAGCATGAACTGATACTGTAAATAAAGCTGGACGGCACGCACACTGATAAATGCAGCCAAAATCAATATTACATATATATTAATGACGCTGACATGCTGCTTCTTTGATGGAATTTGAAACTAATTTCTGCACAGTAGGAACACATGTGCTGCTAATTCTACTGCATTTAGTATTAGTATGTAGCAGCATATTAGATTAGATTAGATTAGATAGAACTTTATTAATCCCTTGGGAAGACTTTCTCAGAGAAATTGAGGATACAGCAGTGCAGCACACAGGGTAAGAAGCACACAGAGTATCAAAAGTGAAAGTTAAAAAAAACAGTTTGCAGATATAAATACACAATATAAATATCAGACGTATTGATCAATACTGGTTTAGTGGCTACTACTGTTCCTCTCCTTCCCATCCTCTGTCTTCCTGTTACTCCTGTGTGTCTGCTTGTGTGTGTGTGGTGGGGTGGGGAGTGCAGGTTTTACAAAAATATATCTTGCTGGTAATAGCATAGGCATTGGACAGCAAAAATGTACATGAGCGAGTTAATCCAGTTTTTGTCCACAATCACTCAAAGACAATAAATGCTTACTTATGAAATTAAAAAACATCTGGTGAGGACATGTAGGATACAGGATATTGCATCTGCTGAACTTTGACATGGAAAGAGCAACTTTGTTTTACCTATGTAATATCCCATAGATGTACTGGCTGGTTAGTGGATGCTGGCTAAATCATACTATCGTACTATAATTTGAGAAAGGTTTATGTGGTTGTTCCACTACTCCTCTGAGGTGTTTGGGCCGACTTACACCAAACTTGCTGTGTGTATGTAGGCTGACCCTAGAATTGCCCTTAAAGTGTGAGTGACACAATATGTAATTTTTTTTTTTTTTTGAGTATTTAAGATTCAAATTAAACAACAGTCTGAAATGTATCCTTTCCTGGTGTGCAGTTACTGAAGAGATAAATATTCGGATTTTGAACTGCACGCCACAAAAAACCAGGAACTTCCCGGCGAGTCCCGACATTGGAGGAGAAGGAGGAATTGGCATCAGCGCGAGGACCATTATCTTAATAGTCCAATTAATTTATGGATTGATTTTTGGATTTTTACAAGCTACTGACAGCCCTGTTTTCACCGAGTGGTTCGGGTCAGAGCAGCACGGTGTTTTCGGTGTCAAAACGGTTCATTCTCACCGACAGAATCCTTTTGATTGGCAGGTGAAACACTGATATTGACGAGTTTGCAGGCACGGTGTCTGTGGCTTCTCCAGTCCACACAGAGGCAAAACTGAGTATTTTCACATTATTTCATTTTATTTTCTTATTTTGTGGATCATGAGAATTTCATCACGTGCAGACTGAGACATTATTAGCAGATGAGGGACAGCTAAGTCTTTCAACTTGTGGAGCAAAGCTGCCCGTGGTGGAAGAAGAGGAGGCTCCATTAATTCCTTCTTTATGTTCTCTAATGCCATATACCAACACAGTGCAGAGTAGCTACCTAAACTCTGTAAGGGAGATAGAGTATCTCGTCAATAGTTTTACATCCTCATTGAAGACAACTTTGGATGCTGTAGCTCCTCTGAAAAAGAGAGCTTTAAATCAGAAGTGTCTGACTCCGTGGTATAACTCACAAACTCGTAGCTTAAAGCAGATAACCCGTAAGTTGGAGAGGAAATGGCGTCTCACTAATTTAGAAGATCTTCACTTAGCCTGGAAAAAGAGTCTGTTGCTCTATAAAAAGCCCTCCGTAAAGCTAGGACATCTTTCTACTCATCACTAATTGAAGAAAATAGAACAACCCCAGGTTTCTTTTCAGCACTGTAGCCAGGCTGACAAAGAGTCAGAGCTCTATTGAGCTGAGTATTCCATTAACTTTAACTAGTAATGACTTCATGACTTTCTTTGCTAACAAAATTTTAACTATTAGAGAAAAAATTACTCATAACCATCCCAAAGACGTATCGTTATCTTTGGCTGCTTTCAGTGATGCCGGTATTTGGTTAGACTCTTTCTCTCCGATTGTTCTGTCTGAGTTATTTTCATTAGTTACTTCATCCAAACCATCAACATGTTTATTAGACCCCATTCCTACCAGGCTGCTCAAGGAAGTCCTACCATTATTTAATGCTTCGATCTTAAATATGATCAATCTATCTTTGTTAGTTGGCTATGTACCACAGGCTTTTAAGGTGGCAGTAATTAAACCATTACTTAAAAAGCCATCACTTGACCAGCTATCTAGCTAATTATAGGCCAATCTCCAACCTTCCTTTTCTCTCAAAAATTCTTGAAAGTGGTAGTTGTAAAACAGCTAACTGATCATCTGCAGAGGAATGGTCTATTTGAAGAGTTTCAGTCAGGTTTTAGAATTCATCATAGTACAGAAACAGCATTAGTGAAGGTTACAAATGATCTTCTTATGGCCTCAGACAGTGGACTCATCTCTGTGCTTGTTCTGTTAGACCTCAGTGCTGCTTTGATACTGTTGACCATAAAATTTATTACAGAGATTAGAGCATGCCATAGGTATTAAAGGCACTGCGCTGTGGTGGTTTGAATCATATTTGTCTAATAGATTACAATTTGTTCATGTAAATGGGGAATCTTCTTCACAGACTAAAGTTAATTATGGAGTGTCCACAAGGTTCTGTGCTAGGACCAATTTTATTCACTTTATACATGCTTCCCTTAGGCAGTATTATTAGACGGTATTGCTTAAATTTTCATTGTTACACAGATGATACCCAGCTTTATCTATCCATGAAGCCAGAGGACACACACCAATTAGCTAAACTGCAGGATTGTCTTACAGACATAAAGACATGGATGACCTCTAATTTCCTGCTTTTAAACTCAGATAAAACTGAAGTTATTGTACTTGGCCCCACAAATCTTAGAAAACATGGTGTCTAACCAGATCCTTACTCTGGATGGCATTACCCTGACCTCTAGTAATACTGTGAGAAATCTTGGAGTCATTTTTGATCAGGATATGTCATTCAAAGCGCATATTAAACAAATATGTAGGACTGCTTTTTTGCATTTACGCAATATCTCTAAATCAGAAGGTCTTGTCTCAGAGTGATGCTGAAAAAACTAATTCATGCATTTATTTCCTCTAGGCTGGACTATTGTAATTCATTATTATCAGGTTGTCCTAAAAGTTCCCTAAAAGCCTTCAGTTAATTCAAAATGCTGCAGCTAGAGTACTGACGGGGACTAGAAGGAGAGAGCATATCTCACCCATATTGGCCTCTCTTCATTGGCTTCCTGTTAATTCTAGAATAGAATTTAAAATTCTTCTTCTTACTTATAAGGTTTTGAATAATCAGGTCCATCTTATCTTGGGACCTCGTAGTACCATATCACCCCAATAGAGCGCTTCGCTCTCAGACTGCAGGCTTACTTGTAGTTCCTAGGGTTTGTAGAGTAGAATGGGAGGCAGAGCCTTCAGCTTTCAGGCTCCTCTCCTGTGGAACCAGCTCCCAATTCAGATCAGGGAGACAGACACCCTCTCTACTTTTAAGATTAGGCCTTAAAACTTTCCTTTTTGCTAAGCTTATAGTTAGGGCTGGATCAGGTGACCCTGAACCATCCCTTAGTTATGCTGCTATAGACGTAGACTGCTGCGGGGTTCCCATGATGCACTGTTTCTTTCTCTTTTTGCTCTGTATGCACCACTCTGCATTTAATCATTAGTGATCGATCTCTGCTCCCCTCCACAGCATGTCTTTTTCCTGGTTCTCTCCCTCAGCCCCAACCAGTCCCAGCAGAAGACTGCCCTCCCTGAGCCTGGTTCTGCTGGAGGTTTCTTCCTGTTAAAAGGGAGTTTTTCCTTCCCACTGTAGCCAAGTGCTTGCTCACAGGGGGTCGTTTTGACCGTTGGGGTTTTACATAATTATTGTATGGCCTTGCCTTACAATATAAAGCGCCTTGGGACAACTGTTTGTTGTGATTTGGCGCTATATAAAAAAATTGATTGATTGATTGATTGATCTCCACTGGCATGCCGAAATTGCCAGCATTATTTATTTATTTATAATCACCATTCTTTGTTCTGAACTCTGCCAATATCACCACTGTTGTCAGACTGAAGGTTTTCCTCCAAGGTTTCGACTCCCTCATTGTCATCTAAATACGGCTCAAACTATAAGGCTGTGTCCCCCACAGTTTCTTCAGAAACACCTTCAGACTGGACTTTAAAAAAAAAGCTCCACACTAGAAAAAAAATCGTCTGAAAACAGCTCGACCTCCGTCGTGTTTACAGTTGATTTGGGCTTACAATGTGGCCGTGACTGAGGGCTGAAATAGAGTGTAGGCTTCAGACAGCTGTTGTTTATCCTTCACCTGCGCCTTTATCATCGACTTTTATTGTTCAGGATTGTTTAAAATATCATCATTCATAATTTTTTGTGATTATTTGGGCACATTTTTCGGTGTCACCTACAGTTTAGGGGGTTTGTTTTTGCAAACGCCAAGGTCACTGCAATCATAGCTCAGTGTTTTGGTTTATCTGCATGTTTGTTCCAGTACTCCTCCCAGATGCTTTAGATTTCCACCAAATTTGAATTGTGGATGACGGTCAACCCCAGAATTGTCCTAAAAGGGTTGTTTTGGCAAAGGACAGATTGTCAGCATATTTTTTTATTCAGCTTGGGTTTCAGATGCTCACTTCTGTGGTTCTACCAAAAAGACTAAAGGCAAGTTAAAGTTAAACATTTATTACATGAAGTAGAAGTACATAATTATATAATATCTTGGCCTTGGTCCCCATCACAGCAAAGGGATGAGTTGAGGCAATCTCAAATCCTGCCGATGGAGGAGGCAGGGGTTTAGCCTATCCACAGGCAGCGGCCAGGGACCAACTGGTCGCGGTGGGGCGGCAGAGGGATCATCAGATGGGGAACTGAAAGACAGCAAGAGATGAGTGAGACTGAAGATTTTAAAGAATGTGCATGAATCCTATTAAGTTCTGATGACAAGCAGAAGCACTTGCTTAGGATTAAGGTTTATGGCTGCAGTGAATAAACTAATTCTGAGTGACAACTGAAATCTGAGCCTTCTGGATTTCTGTTGGATTTCTCATTTGCATAAGGACCCTTATCAAGTCGGATGGCATATATTTGTTGAGATCGAACAGTTTCATCAGTCTCTTTTCCTGCAATATTTCTCAGTCTACCACTTCACACGCAACACCAAAAGCTGATGCATGAGTTTCGACAAGATCTGTTCATTCTTCACATGATTTGTCATCTGAACTCCACCACTTCTGGGGTTGTTGAAGATAATCAGTGAGGCATTTGTTGTGATATTTTGTTTCACAAGAGAATGTCATACCCTCTTATGCATGCCAAGTGTTCTTCATCCTGTTTTCTTACAGCCACTTATTGTTTCCATCTATCAGATGCAAAGGTACCCTGTGTTGTCCATACATCTTTCAACTTGACACCTTTATGGGAGTCTGAATGACAAAATATACAATAAGGCTTGAAGAGAACTTTGGGGCTTCATGAGGTCGCCTACAGTTTGATCTCTGAGAAGTGCACTGTCCATCAGGATCACCAGCTTTGTGTTGTAGTCAATTTTATAGGATGCTACGTGGTAACCATGATGAGATTCCAACTTTTCTTGGATCCAATTCCATGTGTCTTCCATGCGATGTGCAGATCCACTCGGGTCAGATTGTCTTCTTGTCGAATTTCATGAAGTTTGTAAAGTTTAACAGCAGAATCAGACAGCAAGTTGACTGGTCCTTCTTTCTGTCCCTGGACATGCATGATGGAAATCAGAGTCAGCTTTTCCTCATGTTTTGTTATTTTCCTTTTCAGTGAAGGTTCCTAATTTTCAGGTGACTCTGCCATGGCTGGCTCTATAGTAATAGTCAATATTCAGCAAATTATTATTTTGAGTTATTGAATAAAATATTGATAACTTTTGTACATAAATGAAGGAAATGTCTTCATTACAGTTCATGTTGATGAACTTAATTACACTTATCCAAATATAGGCTATGTCAGGGTTCGAGGAGGCGTGGCAAAGAAGGTGGACGGACGTACATGCAAAACTCACAGACAATGGCGTGAGAGTAAAAAGGCTTTATCTCAAAAACAGGCTGGGGTTCGGTACACAGTACACAGATAGTCAGAGAGGCGGTGGTATAGGCAGGTGTCAGGCAGAGGCGTGGTCAAAAAACAAGCACAGTTAAATACACAAAGTTCTTGGCTTGAGGCAAGAGGAAGGCTAAAATGGAACATGGTCAAAAAATACAGCAAGGCAAAAACAGAGCAAAGATGAAAGACTGGAATGTGACTTGAGAATCACAATGAACTGGTGGAGACATGAAGAACATGAAGGGCTTAAATAACACAGGTGGTGACAAGACACAGGTGTGAGTGAACAATCAGGAAGGGGCGTGGACAGACGAAACAAAGATGAGAACTAAGTGGTGAGAGACAAGAGAGTGTAGTGATAAATGGGGTGTGACTAAGACAAGCACAATACCTACAATGCACAAAATTGTCAGGATTTTCAGAAGCAGTTGAGCACAGCAGATGATAAGAGGCACAATGTAGACTCTCAGACAGGTAGTAGGATATCAAAGGCTTTATGGTAAATGCAGGCAGTGGTCTGGTACACAAAGAAGCAGTCAGTGAGGTGAAGGTACAGGCAGGCGTAAGGCAATGGCGTTGTCAAGAATTAACAGGCTAAGGTCGAGAGCACGGCAAACAGTAGTGAGTGGGCAGAGACAAAAACAAGGTCCAGGAAACAAGCACGGTCAGGCACGGTGAGGCAATAAAGTACAAAACAAGGAACACAGATCAAGAGCAGAAGAGCTGGCACGAAGACATGAGAATCAACGAACTAGCAGTTTCAAACAGAATTCATAGGGCTTAAATGCATGGTGAATAATTAGGCAGGGATGGAAAACAGGTGTGATGAGCTGGCAAGAAGTGGGTGTGGACAAACAAAGATAAGAGACAAGGCAAGAGAGTAAAGTGACAAATGGGAAAGCAGAAGACACACAAAATGGGGCATGGTCAACAGGAATAAGGAAGTGCTGGTGAAGGGCAAGAGAGTGTAGTGATCTGAGGGTGTGACAATGATACAGATGAAACTGGATGTGAAACATGAGGAACAAAGATGAGGTGGAACTGACAGGGGAGTGCAGTGACATAACCAGAATCCATAAACTAATAATACTAAAATATTCAGACCAACACAAACAAGAAACTCTAGATAGAATGGAATCTTAACATGAACAGAATAACAGCAGGTGACAAATGGCTAAAACTGAAAAGAAGGCAACAGGTAAATCAAAACTAAAACTAGGACAGAGCTCATGAGTGGAAAAAGTACAAAACACAAGATAATTAAACTAACACTTCACTGGTAAATGTGCCAAATAAAAACTGTGACCAAAGCAATAATGCACAAAATCAAAAACAGTGGATTAAAGACAAACAAAACTAGAATGGCACTAAATGTGTGGCTGATGTTGTGTGGGCCGCTGAAGAGGAGGTACTGCTGGCCCACCACCACCAGATGGCGCCCTGCTTGGAGTGCGGGCTTCAAGCACGAGAGGGCGCCGGAACCAGTGGAGTGACAGCTGTCACATCATCACCACCAGCTGTCACTCATCTACGTCAACCACCATAAAAGCCGGACTGCAACTCCACCTCCCCGCCGAGAAATCATCTACCATACAGGTAATTTTCTCTGCTGAACAAAACCTTGTGTAATAGTCTGAACTTCTGTTGCAGCCGTTTTCCTGTGGTGATTGCCTTATCTGTGGGATTGGCGTTTTGGTGTGATCAGCGACAGCTTCGCTTCACACCCCAACCAGATAAGTGGTTAGACAGGAGCTGCATGAGTGTGTGTTTGGAGGTGGAGGTGTTCCCTCCTAACTGAACACAGACTGTGGGATTACTGAGTGTGCGTACTCACACTCATCAAACGGTTTCTGTTCTCTGCCAGCAGTACCGGGTCTGACTGCTGAAGACAGTGGCCACCTGGGGCGCAGGGCTTGGCGGCTCCGGTGTTCTTCAGATCCGTTGGTGGTGGAAGCTGTGTGGGTTCCGACTCTTCTATCACCAGACGTCTTCTATCTTTGAGCCTGCCACACGCCACCTTGTGTATGATTGACATTCCGCACTATTGTTATTGTCTGTACTTCATTGTGCGCTTCACAACATTAAAGTGTTACTTTTTGGCTTATCCATTGTCCGTTCATTAACGCCCCCTGTTGTGGGTCCGTGTCACGACACTTCCCAACAGGATTTCTCGGCCAGCGTCATGGATCCCAAGGGGCGTCAACCAGCACTTGAACAGCCAATGGAAGAGCGAGGTGCACAGGCACCAGCAGGAGGCGTGTTAGGTGAGCTGCAGCACATCTTAACCGCCTTTACTGCTCGGTTGGACTTAGTTACCGAGCAGAGCATTATTCTCAATCGAAGGATGGAGGCTCTCACCGCCCAGGTGGAAGCGCACGCTCAGGGCACTGCTGCAGCACCTCCTCCTGCTGACCGAATGCCAGAGACAGACATTCCACTGGTCGTTCAACGAATCCCCCCCAACTTCCCCTGAAGCATACATAAGCCCTCCGGAGCCGTACGGAGGCTGTGTGGAGACGTGCATGGACTTTTTGATGCAGTACTCGCTCGTCTTTTCACAGCGTCCCGTCTTGTACGCATCAGACGCTAGCCGGGTGGCTTACGTTATAAATCTGCTTCGAGGAGAGGCACGCGCCTGGGCTACGGCGCTCTGGGAGCAGAATTCACGGCTCCTAACGATTTACACTGAGTTTGAGAGGGAGTTCCGACAGGTGTTCGACCACCCTCATAGAGGCAAGACCGCTTCAAGCGTGCTGCTGTCGATACGACAGCGGTGTCGGAGCGCAGCGAAGTATGCAGTCGACTTCCGCATCACGGCAGCGCGAGCCGGCTGGAATGCTGTTGCGCTCCGCGCCGCCTTTGTAAACGGACTGTCTCTGGTCCTTAAGGAGCACCTGGTGGCGAAGGAAGAGCCGCGGGATTTAGACGGGCTTATCGACCTAGTTATACGGTTAGACAACTGATTAACAGAACACTGACGGGAGTGAGACGAAGGGCGTGGTCAGGCACAAGCCGTCCCTCTTCCTCCCGGGTCCGAAAGGGAGCCGACTTCCCCACGCTCCACAGCCAGGGCTCTCCACGTGACGACAGCTCCCCCTGCTGACGTTGCTATGGAAATGAGCAGGGCCAAAAAACGATCAGATCAGAGACAAAGGAGGCTGATCCGTGGAGAGTGTTTTCTCTGCAGCTCAACCGAGCACATACAGAGAGAGTGCCCCAAATGGTCAAAACAGCAGCACTCGTCCTTAGAGACTGGGCTAAGGGTGGGTCACAACACCCACGTGGGGAGACCCCGACGATCTGCACGCATCCCAGTCACGATCCTGAGTGGGGATCTAACCCTTCACGCCCCAGCACTGGTGGACAGGGGGTCGGAGGGGAATCTGCTGGACAGCAGATGGGCAAAGGAGGTTGGGTTCCCTCTAGTGGCCTTACCGTCACCATTGTCGGTGCGGGCACTAGATGGCACCCTTCTTCCACGAATCACACACCAGACACAGCCCGTGACTTTGGTTGTTTCTGGGAATGACAGGGAGGAGATTGTGTTTTATGTAACACCTTCTACCTCCCGAGTGATTTTGGGATTTCCATGGGTGTTGAAACACAATCCCCGGATTGATTGGCCGTCTGGGGTTGTAGTTCAGTGGAGCGAAACCTGCCACCGGGAGTGTTTAGGATCCTCGGTTCCACCCGGTGTGACAGCTAAGGAGGAGGTTTTAGTCCCCCCCAATCTGGCGGCGGTGCCAGCCGAGTACCATGACCTTGCTGACATCTTCAGCAAGGATCTGGCACTCACGCTGCCCCCACACCGTCCGTACGATTGTGCCATTGATTTGATACCGGGCGCTGAGTACCCGTCCAGCAGGCTGTACAACCTCTCACGTCCGGAACGCGAATCAATGGAGACCTACATCCGGGACTCGTTAGCTGCCGTGTTGATCCGGAACTCCACCTCCCCGATGGGTGCTGGTTTCTTTTTTGTGGGCAAGAAGGACGGCGGACTCCGTCCATGCATTGATTACAGAGGGCTGAACGAGATCACGGTTCGCAACCGATACCCGTTACCTCTGTTGGATTCAGTGTTTACGCCCTTGCATGGAGCCCAAATGTTTACAAAATTGGACCTTAGGAATGCTTATCACCTGGTTCGGATCCGGGAGGGAGACGAGTGGAAGACGGCATTTAACACCCTGTTAGGTCACTTTGAGTACCTGGTCATGCCGTTCGGCCTCACCAATGCGCCCGCGACGTTCCAAGCGTTGGTTAATGACGTCTTGCGGGACTTCCTGCATCGGTTTGTCTTCGTATATCTAGACGATATACTCATCTTTTCTCCGGATCCTGAGACCCATGTCAAGCATGTACGTCAGGTCCTACAGCGGTTGTTGGAGAACCGGCTGTTTGTGAAGGGCGAGAAGTGCGAGTTTCACTGCTCTTCTTTGTCCTTTCTGGGGTTCATAATCTCCTCCAACTCCGTCGCCCCTGATCCGGCCAAGGTTGCGGCGGTGAGAGATTGGCCCCAACCAACAAACCGTAGGAAACTGCAACAGTTCCTCGGCTTTGCAAATTTCTACAGGAGGTTCATTAAGGGCTACAGTCAGGTAGTTAGCCCCCTGACAGCCCTGACCTCCACTAAGGTCCCCTTCACCTGGTCGGATCGGTGCGAAGCCGCGTTTAGGGAGTTGAAGCGCCGGTTTTCGTCTGCACCAGTTCTGGTGCAGCCTGATCCTACTCGCCAGTTCACAGTGGAGGTGGATGCCTCTGACTCAGGGATAGGAGCAGTGCTGTCCCAGAGTGGGGAGTCCAATAAGGTCCTCCACCCTTGTGCCTATTTTTCCCGCAGGTTGACCCCGGCTGAGAGGAATTATGACGTCGGCAATCGGGAACTCCTGGCAGTGAAGGAGGCTCTTGAAGAGTGGAGACACCTGTTGGAGGGAGCGACGGTGCCCTTCACGGTTTTCACGGACCATCGGAACCTGGAGTACATCCGGACCGCCAAGCGGTTGAACCCCAGGCAAGTCCGCTGGTCACTGTTCTTCGGGCGCTTTGACTTCCGGATTACATACCGCCCCGGGACCAAGAACCAACGATCGGATGCCCTGTCCCGGGTGCATGAAGAGGAGGCCAAGGCCGAGTTGTCAGACCTCACAGAGACCATCATCCCCGAGTCCACTGTCGTGGCTACCCTCACCTGGGACGTGGAGAAGACCGTCCGGGAGGCCCTGACATGGAACCCGGACCCGGGGACCGGCCCGAAGAACAAACTATACGTCCCACCGAAAGCCAGAGCTGCCGTTTTGGACTTCTTCCATGGTTCCAAGCTCTCCTGTCATCCCGGGGTGCGCAGGACCATGGCGGTAGTCCAGCAGCGCTTCTGGTGGGCGTCTATGGAGGCCGACATCCGGGACTACGTCCAGGCCTGTACCACCTATGCCAGGGGCAAGGCTGACCACAAGAGGACCTCAGGACTCCTCCAGGCCCTACAGGTGCCTCACCGCCCCTGGTCCCACATCGGCCTGGACTTTGTCACGGGCCTCCCGCCGTCCCAGAGCAACACCACCATTCTCATGATAGTGGACCGGTTCTCCAAGGCGGCCCACTTCGTGGCCCTCCCGAAGCTCCCCACGGCCCAGGAGACAGCAGACCTCCTGGTCCACCACGTCGTGCGTCTGCATGGGATACCAGAGGACATCGTCTCAGACTGTGGCCCTCAGTTCTCCTCTCAGGTCTGGAGGAGTTTCTGCAGGGAACTGGGGGCCACTGTGAGCCTCTCGTCCGGGTATCACCCGCAGACCAACGGACAGGCAGAACGGGCCAACCAGGAGCTGGAGCAGGCCCTCCGTTGCTTTACCTCCGTGCACCCGATGGCCTGGAGCACCCATCTGGCCTGGATCGAGTACGCCCACAACAGCCAAGTGTCATCTGCCACCGGCCTCTCCCCGTTTGAGGTGTGTTTGGGGTACCAGCCCCCATTGTTCCCACTTGTGGAGGGAGAGGTCGGTGTGCCCTCGGTCCAAGCCCACCTCAGGAGGTGCCGCCGGGTGTGGCCCGTTCTGCCCTGTTGAAGGCCCGGACAAGGGCCAAGGCCCATGCAGACCGCCGGCGTTCCCCGGCCCCTGCATACCAGCCCGGGCAGGAGGTATGGTTGTCAACAAAGGACATCCCACTTCAAGTTGACTCCCAGAAACTCAAGGACAGGTATATCGGACCGTTTCCCATCACCAAGGTCCTCAGCCCGGCCGCAGTGAAGCTGCGGATCCATCCTGTCTTCCACGTGTCTCGGATCAAGCCTTACCACACCTCACCACTCTGCACCCCTGGACCTGCACCGCCTCCTGCCCGGATCATCGACGGGGAGCCGGCATGGACCGTGCGTCGGCTCCTGGACGTCCGTCGCAAGGGTCGGGGGTTCCAGTATCTGGTGGACTGGGAGGGGTATGGCCCCAAGGAACGCTCCTGGGTGAAAAGGAGCTTCATCCTGGACCCGGCCCTCCTGGCCGACTTCTACGCCCGGCACCCGGACAAACCTGGTCAGGCGCCAGGAGGCGCCCGTTGAGGGGGGGGTCCTGTTCTGTGGGCCGCTGAAGAGGAGGTACTGCTGGCCCACCACCACCAGATGGCGCCCTGCTTGGAGTGCGGGCTTCAAGCACGAGAGGGCGCCGGAACCAGTGGAGTGACAGCTGTCACATCATCACCACCAGCTGTCACTCATCTACGTCAACCACCATAAAAGCCGGACTGCAACTCCACCTCCCCGCCGAGAAATCATCTACCATACAGGCAATTTTCTCTGCTGAACAAAACCTTGTGTAATAGTCTGAACTTCTGTTGCAGCCGTTTTCCTGTGGTGATTGCCTTATCTGTGGGATTGGCGTTTGGTGTGATTAACGACGGCTTTGCTTCACACCCCAACCAGATAAGTGGTTAGACAGGAGCTGCACGAGTGTGTGTTTGGAGGTGGAGGTGTTCCCTCCTAACTGAACACAGACTGTGGGATTACTGAGTGTGCGTACTCACACTCATCAAACTGTTTCTGTTCTCTGCCAGCAGTACCGGGTCTGACTGCTGAAGACAGTGGCCACCTGGGGCGCAGGGCTTGGCGGCTCCGGTGTTCTTCAGATCCGTTGGTGGTGGAAGCTGTGTGGGTTCCGGCTCTTCTATCACCAGACGTCTTCAATCTTCGAGCCTGCCACACGCCACCTTGTGTATGATTGACATTCCGCACTATTGTTATTGTCTGTACTTCGTTGTGTGCTTCACAACATTAAATTGTTACTTTTTGGCTTATCCATTGTCCGTTCATTAACGCCCCCTGTTGTGGGTCCGTGTCACAACACTTCCCAACAGCTGATGTGTGAAGAACAGAAACAAGCTGTGAAAAAAGCAAAATAAACAGATGATCAAAAACCAAGTAAAAGATATCAATACAGAAACGCTGATGGAAAATAAAAGGTCAAGACCCGTGTTAGAAGGAGCAAATCCTGACAAAAATAACATACCTAAATAGAAAGCAAAACCAAAGGTCAAATAAAACATTCATATGAAAAGAACAAAGGAAACTCTGAAAAGTGAACAAGATAATAATAAATAATATGTAAGTTTGGGCACCCCTGATAATTTTCATGATTTTCCTTTATAAACCATTGGTTGTCTGGATCAGAAATGTCAGTTTAATATACCATATAACAGATGAACACACTGATATTTGAGAAGTGAAATGAAGTTTCTAGTATTTACAGAAAGTGTTCAATAATTATTTAAACAAAATTGGGAAGTTGCATAAATTTGGGCACCCTTGTCATTTTACTGATTTGAATACATGTAGCACTAATTATTGGAACACAAAATTGATTTGGTAAGCTCATTGACCCTTGACCTCTTTACACAGGTGAATCTAATCATGAACAGGATATTTAAGGTGGCAGGTATTTGCAAATGTTTCCCCTCTTTACATCTCTTCTAATGAGTGGCAACATGGGAGCCTCTAAACAACTCTCAAATGACCTGAAAACAAAGATTGTTCAGCATCATGATTTAGGGGAGGGATACAAAACGCTGTCTCAGAGATTTCAGCTGTCGGTTTTCACGGTGAGGAACATAGTCAGGAAATGGACCACCACAGGCACAGTACTAGTTAAAGCTAGAGTTGGTAGTCCTGGAGAGCTAGCAAGAGAGCTAGGAAGATTTGAAAGTAGCACCTCCTCTAGTTTCCACCCCCCCACACCATCAGTGCTCCGTCCAAAGCCACACCCCCTCAAACTTGAACACTCATCTGACTGTGGGACTCAGCGGGTCAGAGGAGTGCAGAGGATCTTTGTCATGGCTAAAAATACCATACAGAGAAGCTAATGTTAGCTTTTGGGCTAATACGAGCTACAAAAGTAGCCAAGTTGGCAAATCTTATATGAAAATAAAAAATCCCCCCGAAGCAAAAGTAAATTACCTGTCCAACAGAAAGAGAGCAACATCTGCATCACTTTTCAGGCCCTTCAGATGCCTCAGTTATTTCCACCGAGAAAATGCCAAACCAATGTTGACTCTCGTCTGACCTCTTGCTTCATCCCAAGCCTTTTTCATTGCAGCCTTTTCTGCCTCCTGCTTTCTTTTCCTTGGCTTTCTATCGGAGTGAGCCGTTAAATGTAACAGTGGAAATGGTAGTTTCGGCTGTATTCCCTCTGCCATGTACAGCCCCTTTCACACTAGGTGTGCTTCGAGTTGCTTCATGCGGCGCCATGACAATGCAGGAATGTCTGCATCAGGTGTGTGCAGCAGGGGAGCAGAGAGGAGGTGAGGATGCAGAGGAGAACCTGCAGGCAGTTTGGCTGCAACCAAACTGTGCACTCTGAATTCTCTTAGAGTTTATATTTGTTCTTGTGCAGGGCTGCAGGTCTGCACACTGATTTCTGTTATAGTTTATCTTCCTTCCTTTGACCGCGAGCTGCGTGCGTGCACGTGAATGAACCGTCCATGAGTAAATGTGGAGATGTCTGGAGTTATACTTGATGTGGACATGTCCAGCATCATACAGCATCTCCTGTGTCTTTGCACAAGGAGATGCTGTATGATGTTGTAATGCAGAGGAAGCCTTTTCTGCGTACACGCTACAAACAGAGTCGCTTGAGGTATGCTAAAGCACATTTGGACAAGCCAGCTTCAGTGTGGAATAAGGTGCTGTGGACTGATGAAACTAAAATTGAGTTATTTGGACATAACAACAGCTGTATGCATGACTGAAAAAGAACACAGCATTCCAAGAAAACCACTTGCTACCTACAGTCAAATTTGGAGGTGGTTCCATCATGCTGTGTGGCTGTGTGGCCAGTGCAGGTACTGGGAATCTTGTTAAAGTTGAGGGTCACATGGATTCCAGTCAGTATCTGCAGATTTTTGACAACGACCCTAAACACTGCTCAAAATGACTAACGTATTCATGCAGAGGAACAAGTACAACATTCTGGAATGACCATCTCAGTCCCCAGACCTGAATATTATTAAAAATCTGTGGTGTGATTTTAAGTGGGCTGTCCATGCTTGGAAACCAACAAATCTGAGATGTTTTGTAAAGAAGAATGGTCCAAAATACCTTCAACCAAAATCCAGACTCTCATTGGAAGCTATAGAAAGCGTTTAGAGGCTGTTATTTCTGAAAAAGGAGGATTGACTAAATATTGACGTATTTTTTCTGTTGGGGTGCCCAAATTTATGCACCTGCTATATAAATGCAGCCCATTTACCATTTATTTGTTATCATTTGATGTTATGCATAGGTCATAAATAATGTGTACAGGTTTAAAATGATGGATGGACAAAATGCGCTTCCATCTTCAACACACATACAGTACCTTTAATCAAGTAAGATGAGCTGTATCAGGTTTAGTGTTTGTTTTTTCTTTGTAAATGTAAACTTTCTTTTTTAATTAAAATTTCCTTTCATTCACTTTGGATGAAGTTGCTATGCCTACAGCTGATAAAGTATTTTTTGTTCATTAAATGTTCAGACCTAATGGGCAAGCATTAGGCATTTCCACAAGCTGAAAAAAGTTCAGCGAACGCCATCTTGAATTTGGGTCGCCTGAACCACAAAAAAACTTTAAAAAACAGCAGTAGAACGATTCTCCCTTCACCCTGCTGGGAGAAGCTTTTTTCAGCTACTTTTTGGAGTGACGCCGACCGAGGGAGGACTGACAACTTGGTGAGATATCGATCGAACCGCGACAACGGGCCAACCCGCACGGAGAAGCCGGCCTTCAGGCATCATCACTGGGCAGAGCAAGGCAGTTGGGGTGATGGAGCAAACCCACTCAGTCCAAAATCTCCAACTTTTTGGATATATGTGAAGTCCCAGTTTGCCCAGCGGAGTTTAGTTCCGCAGCTTTATCGAGGTGAGAATAATGTAAAAATAAAACGTGACGTTTGCTGAACTGCTGTGAAGGTTTAATGATCGGCTAACGTTAGCTTAGCTTTTTAGCACAGTTGATCTGAGTGAACATTTTAATTTCTAAATGGTTCAGTCTTTTTTATTTTTACCAAATAAAGCTACAGCTTTTTTCAGACACCACAAAAGCTCAACTTTAAATAACTTATTTTTTTCGGCCATTTTTTCCATGGTTTTTTTACAGTTTTTTTTTTCCTTTTTTATATATAAATTGTTTAGTGTTTCTTTATATTTAAAGAAAGATTTTTATTTGTCCCAATCAGGAACATTTGCTGTGCAGACAACCAAACTTCCATTGATGAGCTGAACACCACGAAGTCCAGTCAAAAGAAAACATCTCTACTCTTCAAAATAGGACAAAAGTGTCTTCAGCAACACCACCAGAGTTCAAAGCTGCAGAAGAGACCTTCATCTGGTCCTGAGAATCCAGCATAACATCACCTGCTTCTACATAAAAGGCTCTTTCAACAACAACTATTTTATTATTTTTAAAAAAGCTGTTTCATTTTATATTTTAACAATAAATGAACAGATCATTAAAAATGTCCACGAAATCAAAGTCAAAAGACATTTGCACAAATAGAAGCTCTCCACTTATTGTGCTCAAATTCATATTTTAGAAATGACTGTCCTGATAACAACATTAAAGGCAATTACATATTTTGGCGAAATTACAAGTTGAAATGCCGATATAAAAAAAAATCATCATGAGGTTTATGTCACAGAAATCCTACTTTACAATCACACTGCAGTCATTGTTAAATTATTTCCTCTTGCATTTATAACATTTGCATTTATTTACAGTGTCTTTCTGGTTGAAATGAGATATAAATAATCTACCAGACTTAAAAAAATGTACAAATTTAAAAATAAATGTCCTTATGTTAAACAAGAAATGATCTAATCTGAAATAACAGGTGGTTTTAATTTACAGATGAAAGGTTTCTAAAGAACCATTTATTGATTTATTTAGCTATTTTAATTACAAGTGTTCTAAACTTTTTTTGAACAGTAATCAGAAATTCTGAGGTAACAAGCAACAACAAAAACATTTCAAAGGATTTTTCTTCAGAAAACTGCTCCATAAATGAGCAGTCCTGTGACATGTTTGTTTTGCACAGATCAGTGGTTTCTGTACCATTCCATTTTGTAGAGATCAGTGGTTTCTACACTGATCCATTTTGTAGAGATCAGTGGTTTCTGCCACTAGTCTTCTGTGTTTTGGCCCGACGCGTCGTTCCTATTGGACAACGCAAAGGTACGTCACAGCTCAGAGCATCGAAAGTTGGATTGGATTGAACTTTGAAAGCGTCAGCCTGCTGACAAGCGGTAATGAACGCTCCCGTCAGAAGCGTCGGTTTAGCTCGGCTTTTGACGCGATGCTTCTGATGCATCTAAAAAGCAAGGCGTCTCATTGAAAATAATGCTTTTTAGACCGATTGTTGACGCATTTGACGCATCTGACGTATTCATTGTGAAAGGCCAATAATTCTGCCCCATCTATTTTATTGTGATATCTCAAAAAAACAAAAAAATGTTATCATCCTTTAACTTAAATTTAATCAGCGTGTAATGAGGAAAAACAATTTTGCATATGGTTGACTTTGAGCCACCAGATCAATGTGTAACAGAGCACCATACATCTTTGTGGCTTTGGACATCGACTTGTTATTTATGAGAATGTACTACCAAGGTCTGCCAAAGGGGAAACTCCACGTCATATTAGTTGGATTTTTTTTTTTTTTTTGTCAAATTTGAACTTTACCTTGTTAGAAATGAAAAAAGTAACAACAACAACAACTTTGTTTTTCCTATGTGATATACCCATAGACATATTTGCCACCTGCTGGACGGTTAGTAGGTGCTGCGTGGCTGATGGATCAGTTACAGTTCTGCATGTGAGACAGTTTCTGAACAGGAAGGAGCTAAATCAGATAATTAAACCACTCGTTTATGATTGTTTTACAGTGGTTATAAATAATAACGTCATATCCCCACACAAGCCAGAAGAAAGGATTTTGCATGAATATACGTATGAAAGAAGAAGAAACTGAGGGAAATGTTTGAATGACTCAGGCTCAGCCACTGTCAATCAAAGTGGCTACGCCCCAATTATACAGAACGTTGTGGCTTACTCTGCCGTCTGTTGAGCTGACGATGACTGTTTCATGTAGTCTCTAGGGTTGTATCATATGCATCCACTTCAGTTTCTCCTTTGCATATTGTTGCCATTTATTCGTGTCGATATCTTTCCATTTCATGTTTCTTTTGGCTAAATCTTTGAATCTGAGTCAAGGTCTTCCCTTGTTTCTCTTCCTTTCACAGAGCTGTGAGTGGAGTAGTTGCTGACGAAGATGTTCATAGGCTCTAAACACATTTATGTGTACATTTTAACATGGAGTTGAAAAGGAAGTTACTATATTTTTGAGCCAGCCACAAGCAGCCAGTCAAGGAACTGCAACCTTTTCAACTTTTTCTAGTAGGGCTTCATCTGAGACCATTGACGTTTACCCCGTGGTTCAACTACATTCACCTAACAGAAAACTGAACAGCTTATACTAGGTCTGTCCAAAAAGTAACAGACCTTTTTATTTTTTTCAAAAACTATATGGATTTGAATCATGTGTGATTGCATCAGCCAAGCTTGAACCTTCGTGCGCATGCATGAGTTTTTTTCACGCCTGTCGGTTGCGTCATTCGCCTGTGGGCAGGCTTTGAGTGAGCACTGGTCCACCCCCCCTCGTCGGATTTTTATTGTCAGTGAAATGGCTGAGAGGCTGCCGCTTTGCTCCATGAAGATGGCTAGGAAGGTACTGGGTGTGACAACTGGACAGCGGAAGGAAGACAAGGAGACTTGGCAACGGAACGAAGATATCCAAGAAAGCATATAGAGAAAGAGGTTGGCAAAAAAGAAGTGGGATAGTCAGAGAGATGAAGAGAGTCAACAGGAGTACAAGGAGATGTGACGCAAGGTTAAAAGAGAAGTGGCAAAAGCTAAGGGTCCTCTCTTACTGGGTGTGACTGTTGGAGAACAGTTGGAGATGCAAATTAGTGACCAAACGTGGGAACGAGCAACAGTGTCATAGTTGGTATCTCACTGAAGTGGCCACTCGCATGTGAACACAAATGACATGTTTGTAACAGTCCTGAGATGTGCAGTAGGAATGACAGATTCATTTAAGGTGGAGGTGGGATTACACCAAGGATCAGCTCTGAGCCCTTTCTTGTTCACAGTGGTGATGGACAGGTTGACAGAGTTCAGACAGGAGTCTCCATAGACTGTGATGTTTGCAGATGACATTGTGATCTGTAGTGAGGGTAGAGAGCAGGTTGAGACTGGCATGGAGACAGTGATGCCGGTAACGCGTTACTTAGTAACGCGTTACTCTAATCTGACCACTTTTTTTAGTAACGAGTAATCTAACGCGTTAATCTTTCCAAATCAGTAATCAGATTAAAGTTACTTCTCCATGTCACTGTGCGTTACTATTATTTTTCATTGATAGCAGCATTAAACTTGGTCTGTGGGCAGGAGGTCGGGGTTCGACTGAACTGCCCACTTTAAGCGAGCTGTGAGCTTTTCATCCACGGTTTTTTGCAGCTGCTCGACTCGTCGTCTCCTCTTAAAGCACGGTGATCAGCACACCTGCACTGAGCTTTACAAAGACATTTTTATACTTTTTTCCTCCTTTATTTAGAGCTGAGCTGAGCCGCTCCATATCTGCATGTTAAAACAGCTGATCCTCCGCGACGCGTCAACAACTAACACTATTTTCCACTCAAATGCACCTAAACTCTCTTTCTGAGGACCACATGATGTGAAAACACAATAAAACGTTCTTACCTGTAAATCTGGTCACGTTTTCTGCATAAATAAATGTTATCCATTCTTTGTGCTCAAACGCCAAAGTAGGGGCGAATCCAGATGGAATGGGGGCGTGGGGGAGGGATGTGCCCCCCCCACAACACCCCTAGATTAAAGGTCCAGTTTTGAAGCCTTTTTTTTACTACAACTACTAATACTACTTAAAATAATATTAATTTCGACAAGTAAAATATTTAGAGAGAATTTAAATGTTAGAAAAATGCTAGAATGAATTTAATAGTTACATTTATAAACAATGTAGGTTCGAAATTGCAAGTTTTACTGTTACAGTGCTGTCAACAGTTAAATATGAGGTCAAGAAAGAGGTCTTTATTTTACTTTTTAGAAAACAAGTATTTATTTTCATTGAAGTCAAGAAAGGGTGACTATAAAGTAAGTTTTGGCAAAACAGGTATCATTGTCATGTTGAGGTGGCAGAGGGTTGTTGTCGGCAGCTGGGAATAGTAACTAAAAAGTAACTAGTAATCTAACTTAGTTACTTTTACAATTGAGTAATCAGTAAAGTAACTAAGTTACTTTTTCAAGGAGTAATCAGTAATTGGATTACTTTTTCAAAGTAACTGTGGCAACACTGCATGGAGATGTGGAGATATGCTCTGAAGAGAAGGAGAATGAAAGTCAGTAGGAACAAAACTAGGGATGGGTATCGAGAACCTGTTCATTTCGGGTATCGTTAAGAAATGATTGGATCCACTGACATCAATAACCTTTTTACTTAACGATTCCCTTATCGGTCCTTCAGAGTGGCCGCTGTTTTTGGGGGTGTTTGTCAGGAAAATTATAATTGCTCTACATTGGTTACAGACCCTGGAGCGGGTCTGTAATCAACTTTTCTGCAGCGCGGCTTTGCTTTGAACCTTGAACCAATTGAAGCAGTGATTCGCAGATCAAAGCAGTGCTTCGATCATTGCTTCGTTGATTAATTTTTTTCTTTCACTTCCCCCGCTAAAACCCTGAAGAGCATATGGCTGTGAGTATTATTTACCTTTTTTATGTTAAACCTACCTGTTATGGTCTTCTGAAACAGTTGATTGATGCATTTTATAACTTAAAAACGAGAGCGATGCTAACATGTTAGCATGTCTGTGGCATTTTCAATGTTAAACTTAGCATTAAGCAGTTGTAGCTGTCAAAGGGTTGTTGTCATAAAAGAGTCAAATGTAATACAAATTGTAACATTTTTTAAATGTATTTTTGTTTACCATTAATTAATGCTTCGATCTTAAATATGATCAATCTATCTTTATTAGTTGGCTATGTACCACAGGCTTTTAAGGTGGCTATCTTAGCTAATTATAGGCCAATCTCCAACCTTCCTTTTCTCTCAAAAATTCTTGAAAGGGTAATTGTAAAACAGCTAACTGATCATCTGCAGAGGAATGGTCTATTTGAAGAGTTTCAGTCAGGGTTTAGAATTCATAGTACAGAACCAGCATTAGTGAAGGTTACAAATGATCTTCTTATGGCCTCAGACAGTGGACTCATCTCTGTGCTTGTTCTGTTAGACCTCAGTGCTGCTTTTGATACTGTTGACCATAAAATTTTATTACAGAGATTAGAGCATGCCATAGGTATTAAAGGCACTGCGCTGTGGTGGTTTGAATCATATTTATCTAATAGATTACAATTTGTTCATGTAAATGGGGAGTCTTCTTCACAGACTAAGGTTAATTATGGAGTTCCACAAGGTTCTGTGCTAGGACCAATTTTATTCACTTTATACATGCTTCACTTAGGCAGTATTATTAGACAGCCGTTGCTTAAATTTTCATTGTTACGCAGATGATACCCAGCTTTATCTAGCCATGAAGCCAGAGGACACACACCAGTTAGCTAAACTGCAGGATTGTCTTACAGACATAAAGACATGGATGACCTCTAATTTCCTGCTTTTAAATTCAGATAAAACTGAAGTTATTGTACTTGGCCCCACAAATCTTAGAAACATGGTGTCTAACCAGATCCTTACTCTGGATGGCATTACCCTGACCTCTAGTAATACTGTGAGAAATCTTGGAGTCATTTTTTATCATATATGTCATTCAATGCGCATATTAAACAAATATGTAGGACTGCTTTTTTGCATTTGCGCAATATCTCTAAAATTAGAAAGGTCTTGTCTCAGAGTGATGCTGAAAAACTAATTCATGCATTTATTTCCTCTAGGCTGGACTATTGTAATTCATTATTATGAGGTTGTCCTAAAAGTTCCCTGAAAAGCCTTCAGTTAATTCAAAATGCTGCAGCTAGAGTGCTGACAGGGACGAGAAGGAGAGAGCATATCTCACCCATATTGGCCTCTCTTCATTGGCTTCCTGTTAATTCTAGAATAGAATTTAAAATTCTTCTTCTTACTTATAAGGTTTTGAATAATCAGGTCCCATCTTATCTTAGGGACCTCATAGTACCATATCACCCCAATAGAGCGCTTCGCTCTCAGACTGCAGGCTTACTTGTAGTTCCTAGGGTTTGTAAGAGTAGAATGGGAGGCAGAGCCTTCAGCTTTCAGGCTCCTCTCCTCTGGAACCAGCTCCCAATTCAGATCAGGGAGACAGACACCCTCTCTACTTTTAAGATTAGGCTTAAAACTTTCCTTTTTGCTAAACCTTATAGTTAGGGCTGGATCAGGTGACCCTGAGTCATCCCTTAGTTATGCTGCTATAGACTTAGACTGCTGGGGGGTTCCCATGATGCACTGAGTATTTCTTTCTCTTTTTGCTCTGTATGCACCACTCTGCATTTAATCATTAGTGATTGATCTCTGCTCCCCTCCACAGCATGTCTTTTTCCTGGTTCTCTCCCTCAGCCCCAACCAGTCCCAGCAGGAGACTGCCCCTCCCTGAGCCTGGTTCTGCTGGAGGTTTCTTCCTGTTAAAAGGGAGTTTTTCCTTCCCACTGTCGCCAAGTGCTTGCTCACAGGGGGTCGTTTTGACTGTTGGGGTTTTTCCGTAATTATTGTATGGCTTTTGCCTTACAATATAAAGCGCCTTGGGGCAACTGTTTGTTGTGATTTGGCGCTATATAAATAAAATTGATTTGATTTGATAATAATAATAGCAAGCGCAACAATAATTGTAATAATAACTAATCTAATGATTACATACAATTTTAGAGAAAGAGACAAAAAGAACCTGAATAGAAACACAACAGAAAATATAAAACCAACTAACAATGAACATAAATAAATAAATAAATAAATACAGAAATAAATAAGTGTTTCCTGTGAACACCTAGTGACTCTTACACCTCCATTTCATCCCTGTCTTATTTAAGTTTAATGACGGTTTGTTTTGGTCAAACCATATTTTCAATGTGTTAATTTCTTCATTGATTTCCTCTAGAACTATCTGCCAAACTAGAAAACTGCTGCATCCTTGTAAGAGCAGAATACTACTGGAATGAATTTGAATAAAGAAAGTTGTTTTTTTCTCACCTAAATGGATGCTGCACTCACTCCAGTTTATCGTCTGGAATAGTCCCAGATTGCATTTCAAAGCTTCTAGAATTCAAACATTTTCATGCAGGTGGTGTTGGGGGGTAATTTTGGGTTTCAGCTTTTTTTGTTTTTCACTACTTTCATCCCTGAATATGTGAAATCGTGAGTCACTTTTGTGCAGATTAAAGTTACTAACTGGGACTCCTATCCTGCTCCAAACGCCGTGTGGCTCTCTGCCGAGTCAAGTTAGAACGATAGAGTCCAGTTGGAATTAATAACTTCAAAGCGAAACGCCGTTTTGTTTGTTTTTATTTATGTCCAGAAATCAAGGATACAGTGACCAATTTCATATTTATTTACTTTAAGACTCAATGAAATACGTAGAAAACCTGTAAAGCCTACTTTTAGTACAAAATTCAAAAGAGGTATCGATAAGAGAATCAATAATAAATTGGATCGATAAGCAGAATCGATAATGGCATCGATGTCAATAAAATCTTCTTAAAATCCATCCCTAAACAAGACTGAGTAGATGTGTGCAAATGAGAGGGAGCCCAGTGAAATAGTGTGGTTACAAAGAGAAGAAGTGGTGAAAGTAGATGAGTTTAAATACTTATGGTCAGCTATCCAAAGTAAAGGAGATTGTGGTAGAGAGGTGTAGAGGAGAGTGCAGCCAGGGTGGAGTGGGTGGAGAAAGGTGGCAGGAGTGATTTGTGATCGAAGAATATCAACAAGAGTGTAGGGGAACATTTACAAGCCAGTAGTGAGGCCAGCTACGTTGCTACGGCTTAGAGATGGTGGCACTATCAAAAAGACAGGAGGTAGAGCTGAAGATGTTGCGATTCTCTTTGGGAGTGATGTGGATGGACAGGATATAGAATGAACATATCAGAGGGACAGCTCAGGTGGGACAGTTTGGAGTCAGAGAGGTGAGATTGAAATGGTTTGGACATGTGCAGAGGAGGGACCCAGGGTATATTGAGAGAAGGATCCTGAGGATGGAGCCAACAGGCATGAGGAGAAGAGGGAGGCTATAGAGGAGGTTTATGGATGTGTTGAGGGAGGACATGCAGCTGGTTGGTGTGACAGAGGAAGAAGCATTGGACAGGGTGAGATGGAAATGACTGATCTGCTGTGGTGACCTCTATTGGGAGCAGCCGAAAGAAGAAGATAAATGGTAATTATTGCCATAACTGAGCAGCCCTACTCTTGTTCATCACATTAAAAACAAAATATCTTTGAATGAATAAAACTTCCGTTTATCAGATTATTTTAAACATTAAAAGAAAATAAATGTAGCTGCAGCACTAAAAGGAAAAGCTTGCTTTGATTTTACAACCACTGTAATTATTTTGAATAATATAATGCACAATATCCGAACACTTTCACATCACTGTGCAAGTAGTATATGCCATAGGTGATTCAATTTCGAGTCTGCTGATACACCAGTAGTGTTTTTTCTTAGCAGTATGGTACAGAAAGGTAATTTTTTAAAATCACAGTATGTCTCAGTGATCACAGGGTCACTCAGTTTCTTCTACCAACTGCTGTTGTGTTCACGGTCTTGATAATAAAAGTGAGTCTTAATGAAATTTTCAAGTGCATATTTTGTTGTATAGAAATAGCAATAAACAAATGACTTGATGTTATTAGATTTGAAAAATAGAAGTCTGTTTGTGGCTCCTTCGCTGTGAAGGACATCACTTAAGACAGGCATGCAGCTGTTCAGCTTTCTGGTCAATTTCTGGTCTTTACAAAGCAAGTCCCCTTTTTTTCTACATTCATAATGCAAATGTACTGAAGAAGTGCATTAAGATGAGTGATTTCTGCTATTCTTCCACTTCCATCACTTTTTAATGGACCTTTTTGACACTTCAGAATTAAAAGAGTGACAGTGGCGATGTGTCCTCACTTTCACGTCCATTATGTGATTTTGTTAGGAAGCCAAAAGCCACAAGTGCTAATGGCCGTCTTCATCACACGCCCTACGGATGCCAGCTTCTGACACACTTTAGCAACAGCTTGGGCCCAACTGTTCATGCACATGCACATTCCATTTATCTGCACCTCTCAGGGATTTGCAGAAATGTTCCTGTGAAGTCCATAAAAATCTCTTTGTGGCACAGCAGCAGAGACAGGGGTGACGGAGAGACGGGGGGTATGGTATATTAATGAAGCAATGACAGAAAGGTGGGTGAGATATGAATGGTGCAATAATACGGTGACGGTAATGAGTAAGTGTAGTGGCACTGAGACCATGCATTAATTAACACAAGAGAGTGCAACTGTGAATGACAGCCGGCGCTTTAATCCCATCTGCACGAAGAAGTCGTTTTGACTTATTTTATAAAACGCACCAATATTTTCCACACATATCCTCCACATATGTGTTTTTCATTGACGCCGGCCTCTAAATGCTGCTAATGATGATGAATCAGTAGTGGCAGCAGCCCAGGCCACGGGATGAGTTGTTATTCAGACAGGGTGCGTGCGAGTTCCTCTGAAGACTTATGAATGTCTTGACATTTTGACAGGCCTCAGCAAACTGTTCACATTGATTGATGCGCCATACGCTCCATCTGGCTGCTGCTGTCCAGTGAAACATGGCAGCTACGGCTGAAAGCCTCTCCGTTTATCAGTGTCTTAATTATACAGCAGTGTGGCTCAAGACCTTGTTAGTTTAAGGAAATGGCCATTGCTGTGCTGTACCTGATGCGGTGGAAGCAGCCCCGCACTGTTCATATTTTGCAGTAGAGATAATGGATGATTTATGAGAAGGGTTTATTTTTTTTTTAGATTCCCCTTCGCCACTGGCTGAGGACAGAGACGGTTTTAAGAAACAAAAGCCGCCTTCTTCAACACACCCACGAACAAAGCATGGAATGCTGTGTGATGCAATACATTCATGTTGTGTGCTGAATATTGTGTGGATAGTGTTGACGAGACAAAAACAAAACCAGCAGGAAGTGACTGATTCAATAAATCTGTTCATCTCGCATGTCTCTTGGCCACATGTAGGGCTCAGTCCTTATCAACTACCTTCAAGATAAAAAAAATTAATCCATTTAAGGGGAGCCAAATTTCCTCCAAAACTGGGAAAAAATGGACAGTCCCAGTGGGTGCGCATCAGAAGTTTCTTAAAATGTTGTGTAATAAAGTATTAGTAACCAAGCGAGAGGTCTGTACAGGGAATTATTATATGCCTATAAATGATACGCCAATATGATTGGATAAAACACTAAAGAATAAATAGCAATACACCCTTTTCGCGGACGGGTAATATTTTTCATACCACCCAAGTAATCAGCCAATCCAGACAGCGGAGCGGTGCCATGACGAAGAGGCGCGGTCAGAGGAACTGTGAAATACTGGTGAGTCACTGTTAATAATTTCTTATGTGTCCAACCTCGTAGGTTGATCGTTAAAATTAAATTCGTTAGTTCTAAAAGCCATCGTAATTATTTATAGGAAAGCATTCGATTTTTTTTCTACTAAGGTTTGAACTTTGAGTACACAGGAGAGAAAAGTGAGAAAATGTTAATGCCTGTTTGAGAAAAGTCTATAAAGTGTGTAGTGAGGGGTTTTACAGCCTTAAAACATCTATAATAATTGTAAAAAATAACACTGACTACTTCGCGGATTTCGCCTATTGCGGGTTATTTTTAGAACATAACTCCCGCGATAAATGAGGGACCACTGTATATGATAAAATCATTATCAAGTTGTTTTACCAATGAATATGGCTTTTTACACCCTTCAGAAAACCATACAACATTTATTGTTTATAGGTATATGATAAAATCGTTATCGAGTTGTTTTAGCAATGAATATGGTTTTTAACACCCTGAAGAAAACCATACATTTATCATTTATAGGGATATGATAAAAATGTTATCAAGTTGTTTTAGCAATGAAAATGGCTTACGCAACGTAAGGGTGTATGGCCTCGATGTATGGTTTTCTGGGTGTATATATAAGGGTCTATAAAGCCATATTCATTGGTGAACAACTTGATAACTGATAAATAATATCAGACCGAGGTGTCCATGTGAAAAACACAGTGGTCTGATATTCCCACAGACTGAGCAAGTGAGGTTAATAATTAATTTATTATATGGCTGTTGTACATATTAACGTGCAAACCTACAGTATCGCCCGAATATGCTGCTGATGGTGTTGGGCTTGTTTGCTTTATTCGCCTCCATGAAGAACTTGCTAACAGGTGGTCCTGTCGTTAGCTGGTTAGCTGGTAGCTGTGTTTTTTCAGATTATCTTTGTTGTATGGCTGGGGGGGCCTGGCTGCTGGTTTGTTTGCCTTTTGTGTTTCCTCCCAGGTGGCATGCATTTGGGACTGAGTGGCTGTGTTGCTGAGGCTGTTAGGACTTCACCCTGATCACCTGCGACTCGTCAGGACTCACAGCTGAGGTGCATCTGGAGGGATTGGAGTATGTTGGCATTTAAGACTGAAGTGCACAGTGTGCATTTGCCAGAGACTCGACCTTGTGACCAGACGGGTGAGATCGTCGTCTTGGGAGCCATCTCATCAGCAGCGGACGCTGAGAATGTCCAGGTTTGATGCACGGTCTGTGAAAGAGGAGAGGGTGAGGTCTCACGCTCGTCAGCACACTTCCTGAGGTACGTTGGATTTTGTGACTAACAGTTATACAGTCAGTAAATGTGGTGTCCCTCACACCTTATTGTATTGAGCTGTATGTTAGTCATGTATCAGCTTCCACTGCGGTGGTGATTTGTGAACTGGATGTTCCATGCCTGCAGGTTGGAAGCTGATCAGTAATCAAGCCAGGAAGTGTTTGCTGTTTGTACACCTTTAAGTGTTCTGTGTGTAGAGTGTGGACTCACATAATGGTTCCTTCTTTCACAGACTCGGTTGTTGCGGCCACCTGGGGGGTGTCGGCGGGGTCCTTGGGTCCGAAACAGCTTCTGGCTCCGGACCGTTAGCGCTGCTGGGAGCGCACCACGCCAGACCGCACCTTTTATTATTATTATCACTGTTATGTATTAAATTCAGTTAGCCTTTGTACCGTGCTCTGCTTATTTCATACTGGGTCCTTCAAACGCTGGTCGGTTCTCCGAGCTGCGTCCGACACATAACAATCTTTAGATATTTATGGAGTATGTTCTTCCTGGTTTGTATGTTGCGGACCAGTTGTCATGGAAATCGGTCTGATATGGGAAAATATCAGTCCGGTAATCAGTCAATCAGAGCGCGTATCGCGTCACAGCCATATATTTAGGGAATAACCCTGTTGTGTCTGATGATTTGCGTACGTTAACGCTGGATTTTACGGTCTCAAAGGAGTTTACTGGTGATGTGTTAATTCCCATTCTAATCCAATTCCATCGTTTGCATGGTTTATTTTTCTGTAACAAATAAACACTTTCCAAATCATTATTACTGTAGCAAGGGGGAAGGGGTACGCACATGAGTAATTAGACGCGTTTCTCGGGTGCTCCTCTGACAAATCGAGTTTTTCTTTTTAAAACACCTTTATGATAAAGGCACTCACTGTAAAACACTGTCTATGAGTGTAGCTGGTGATTGTCATTGAAAAATGTCTCCGAAGAAACAAGGTTTTATGAAGAAAATCACCGAAGCGACCGTGGAGGAAATGAGCGAGAGCGACATGCTAGGTGAGCTAGCTGTTAGCACCTCGGCAGATACCGTGGTTGTCCTCAAAGCAATACGAGAAATGAGCCGAAAACTGGACGAGAGATTCAACTCTTTGCAGTCGGATTTGAAAGAAAGCCAGGTCACTCTCAAAGAGCACGACGAGCGTCTGTGTGCTGTGGAAGAGGCAACGAATGATCATCATTGCAGGTTAGCCACGCTGGAGCAACAAGCTAGGCGGCTAGAGGAGGCTAATAAGACTTTGTTAGAGAAAGTGGTCGACTTAGAAGCCCGTTCCAGGCGTCAAAATATAAAATTTGTGAATCTGCTGGAGGGTGTGGAGTCCGGGAGGCCAGCTTTTGTGTCCGACCTGCTGCCCACTTTATTTGGGCGTGACCACTTCCCACGACCTGTTGAAGTGGACAGAGCGCACAGGCTAGGTGGTCAGCCGGCTAAGGATGCTAACAGGCCTCGTATAATGTTAGCGAGGATCCGAGACTGGCAATCGAGCACTCTCCCCTGATGTACCAAGGTCGACATATCCATATTTTTCCGGACTTTCCTGTGGAGATTGTGAGGCGTCGTCAGTTGTTTGAAGATTCAAGGAAGAAGCTGAAAGCTGCGGGCTACCGCATAGGTTTCATTTACCCAGCTCGCTTGCGGGTTACCCATGACAATGTAACATCTACGTTCAACACACCGGAGGAGGCGAAGAGTTTCGTGGATGGCCTGGTGACTGGTGAACAATATTGAAGAGAACTTTGGTATGGGGCACTGTTGGTTTGATTCAGTCCCTATTTGGCTGTCGCACACTTTTATGGTTAAATTGAATGGACATTTGAGGTAATTTAATATTTCATTTATACAAGGTATGTTTTGAATTTAAGTATGACAGGATGAACCTCTTTTGCAGTGTTAATTTATATTGTAGTGCTTTAAAATAAGCTTAAGTTAAATAAGGTGTTTTAATTTAAATGATATGTTTTAGAGAGGGGTACACTTAAGGAAGTGGTTGTTTTTGTGTTTTAACAGCTTAGTAGGTTTCATTACTGAGTACTGTTAGAAGTACCCCCTTAGATTGATGTTAGGTTGGGGTTTTTTGCCCTGCTTTGTTTGGGGTAGTGGGGTAGGGGGGAGGGAAGGGGTCTATGTATTTTTTGTTTTTTTCGTCTATTTATTTCTTGTATGGAGCATTAAACTTGTTCACTTATCAGAGAATAATTACCACAGTCTTTGATGACAACGGTTAATAGGAAGGATAGAGGGGTTAATATGGTCAGTTGGAATGTGAGAGGTTTGGATAATTGTATTAAGAGGGCTAAGGTTTTTGCACACTTAAAATCTCTGTGTTCTGATGTCTCCTTTCTACAGGAAACCCATATCAGACCATGTGATCAGGCACGTTTAAGATGCAGTTGGGCAGGACAAATATTTCAGTCAACTTTTTCTACTAAGGCACGAGGAGTAGCTATTATAATAAAGAAAAACATTCCTTTTGAACATATTAGTACAATTAGTGATGTTAATGGTAGATTTTTGATTGTAATCGGTAGACTTTATTCCATGCATGTTACTTTAGTGAACATTTATGGCCCAAACATGGATGATGCGGGGTTTTTTTCGGAGAATCTTTAACAAAATTCCTGATTTTGCAAATACTAATTTGATAATGGCAGGGGATTACAATGTGGTTCTTGACTGGCACCTAGACCGATCCTCTAGAAAACAATCCACACCATCAAATGCTTCAAAAGCTTTAAAGAGTTTGATCTCCTCAACTAACTTAGTGGATATCTGGCGTTTACAGCACCCCACAGACCGGGACTACTCCTTTTTTTCTAAATTACATAATTCTTACTCCCGTATCGACCTGTTTTTACTTGATTCTAAACTCCTACCGAATGTTATTGACAGTAAATATCAAAATATTCTGATTTCAGACCACGCACCTACTAGTATTGTTTTTGATTTTAACATACCGGAATGAGGCTTAACATGGAAGTTACAACCATATTTACTCGATGCAAATTTTTGTAAATATCTGTCAGGTAAAATTGATGAATTTTTGCTCACTAATGATACTCTGGACACATCAGATTCTATTCTATGGGAGACCTTTAAGGTGGTTTTGAGGGGATATATAATTTCATATGAGTGCTTGCAAAGGAAAATGAGAAATTTACGATTGAGGGAAATTGATGAAAAAATAGCATTGGAAATATTTTATAGACAAAATAATAACAATCATACATTACAAGAAATCCTTAATCTTAAATATGAATATAATACAATTTTAACAAGACAAGTAAGTGACCAGATGTCTCGTCTACGGGTGCGCTATTTTGAGCTTGGTGATAAGCCTCACACTTTATTAGCTCGTCAACTTCGAGGCCAACAAAATAGTAGAGCAATACATAGGATTAAATTGACCAAGGGAGATAATATTACACTTCCAAAGTCAATAAATAAATGTTTTGTAGATTTAGATCAAAATCATGTGGGAATGAGGAATCCTGGCTTAAGGATGTTCCCATTCCAAAACTGGATGACGTTTCGTGTGAGACTTTAAACCAACCATTGTCTATAGGGGAGGTTTCTGACTCCATAAAATCATTTTCTACAGTAAAGGCACCCGGACCCGATGGGTTTGGGGCAGAATTTCATAAAAATTCACTGGACAGATATCACCACTCCTGCTTAGAATGTTCTCTCATTCTGTGCAGACAAGGGCACTTCCTGCTACTTTATATAACGCAAATATAGCCCTTATACTCAAGCCTGATAGAGATGAGACTAATTTAGCCTCTTACCGTCCGATATCAATGCTCAACTTGGATTGTAAGATTTTCACTAAAATACTTGCTAGTAGATTAAAATTATGTATAGAATCTCTCGTACATAAGGATCAAACTGGGTTCATCCCTAATAGATATTCATTTTTTAATACCAGAAGGGTTTTAAATATTACATATTATAAGTACCCACCTAAATCAAAACAAGCAATTTTATATTTGGATGCGGAAAAGGCATTTGACCAGGTGGAGTGGGGATATCTGTTTAGGGTAATTGAGAGATTTGGGCTGGGGGAATCTTTTGTTTCCTGGGTTCAATTAGTTTATCTACACCCCGCTGCGTCAGTTATCACTAATCAAGATAGATCAAAAGTGTTTTTATTGGAAAGAGGTACGCGTCAGGGGTGCCCACTTTCACCCTTATTATTTACTTTGGCCATTGAGCCTCTGGCCATTAGTATCAGAGAAAACCTAGACATCAGACCCATAACAATTGGTGGAATTGATCATAAAATATCGCTCTATGCTGATGACATAGCTATTTTCATATCAGATCCTGAGCATTCTATACCCAAATTATTAGACTTAATAAACAGTTTTGGAGCAGTATCTGGATATACCATAAATTGGCAGAAAAGTGAACTCATGATACTTCCAGTAGACTTGGATCCTTTATTTGTGGCTTCTACTCAATTTAAAATATCAGATTCTGTTAAATATTTAGGAATTACTGTTACAAAAAATCCAAAATCTCTCTTTAAACGTAATTTTGATGAAAGACTAAGTTCTTTATAAGAGAATATAGAAAAATGGAGAACATTACCTTTGTCATTGATTGGTCGGATAAATACAATCAAAATGGTCTCCTTGCCAAGATTCCTTTACTTATTTCATAATATTCCAGTTTATATTCCAAAATCTTATTTTAAATTAATTGACTCTGTTATTATGCCTTTTATTTGGGGATACAAAAAACATAGAATATCAAAACGACATCTCCAATTGCCTAAGGAAAGCGGGGGTTTAGGCCTACCATGTTTCCATCATTATTATTGGGCCGCAAATATGAGAGTGATGGTATACTGGCAGATGAATCATGATTTAGAGCCATCGGATAATATTCCCTCGTGGTTATCCATAGAACATAATTTAGTTCCTAAAACGTCTCTTCGGGCAATTTTGTTTTCAACGCCTAGACCAAAATCATCTTATAAGGAAGAACATTTTATTATATTACATATTCAGAAAATTTGGTCACAGATCCGAAAATTTTGTAAACTTCCAAACATGTCTATACATGCTCCAATATGGCATAACCATGCATTCTCCCCCTCATTTACTGATGCTGTTTTCAAGGAATGGAGTTGTAGAGGCATAGTATAAATTAAGGACTTGTATATTAATAAAAAATTTAGTTCATTTGAACAATTACAAGCCAAATACAATTTACCAAAAAGTCACTTTTTTTAGGTACTTACAGCTAAGGAATTATGTCAAACAAAATATTCCAACATTCAACTCCCTCCCTTCTGAAAACGCTCTATTTAAGATTTTACTGGGGTCTCCTGAGTCTAAGAGTTTAATTTCATTACTGATAAAACTTCTCCAGAGTAATTCTGTTTGCCCTACCATGTTAATTAAACAAAAATGGGAAGAAGATCTCAATATTGGAATCAAGGATGATAATTGGAAAAAGATCTTGAGGGAAATTCATCACTGTTCTATCAATTCTAGACTTCAAGTAATACAGTATAAAGTAGTTCACAGGTTACACTATTCAAAAGTTAAGTTGAATAAAATCTTCTCACAAACCTCTCCGCAATGTGATAGATGTAAGATCACTGATGGTACATTGGCACACCAATTTTGGCTTTGTCCAAAGATCCAAGGTTTCTGGTGCTCAATATTTAATTGGTATTCCTGTGTACTCAAAAAAAAGATTGTTCCTGATCCCGAAATTGCTCTTTTTGGTTTCTCTGACACTCTTCAATTATTGGGTCATATTGTGATGTCAGTGGTCACTTACGGCATGGTGATAGCAAAAAGATGTATTTTAAAATTATGGAAATCTGACGTACCGCCTCAGTTTGAATCTTGGCTCAGAGAATTAATAGGAGTGTTGCACATAGAAAGAATGAGATATGATGTATTAGGTTGTCCTCAAAAGTTTTATAATGTATGGAAACCAGTCTTGGAGTATTTAAAGATATAGCTAACCCCATTAATAAAGTTTTTTTTTTGTCGTATGATATATCAGTGGACTCCTGTGTAATGTAATGTAGTGCTCCATCAACATTTTCTATTTATTTTACCTTTTTTTTTTTTTCTGTGTATTTTTTTGTTTTTGTATGTGTACTATGATCAGGGTTGCTCACATTTGAAGGGAGGAGGTACGAATGTAGAATATTTGTAGATATGTATATATTCTCTCTTTTGATTTGATTTGGTGTATTTTTTTTTTTTTTTTTTTTTTTTTTTTTTTTTTTTTTTTTTTTTGCTTTTGGGTGTCTGTGTGTATCTTAATATCTTTGTTTAGGTGGAGTGATATAGTTAATTTAAGATAAGAGCTGTTTTTTGTTGTTGGTTATTGTTTTGTTTGGTATGTTTTGTAAAGCTGGAAAAGTTATAAATAAATGTGGAAAAAAAAAAAAAAAAAAAGCTTACCGTAGCAACAGCGTCTTCATGCCAAACTGGAAATTCTGTGAGCAGACCCACAGAGTTCTCTATCTCGTCAGCTACATTGAGTAATTCTGTATCAGAATCCACTTAAATATGTTCGTATGGTAGCTTAAATCCATGTATTTCGGCATCATCGTCGCTGCACTAGTTTGTCTCGGTGTCAGCTGACAGCACCACTATTAACGCAGTCAGGGTGCAGTTATACATCAAATGTGAAATGGTTGAATATTTTGCCGCTATCTACGTGATACTTGGTCTGGAATCTCACACGATTAACCAATCAAATTTGCAGAACAAATGTAATTGGATTAGAATAATAGTGTTTATTGCCTCTGGCAATGTTTTTCTATTTACACAGTGATTTGTTAGCAGGTGTACTCAAACACTATTGAACCAGTCATCACAAAGCCTGGTCAAATCATTGGACCTTCATTCTTTGGATGGGACCTGGTTAAAGGTGTGTAGGGGTACTTAATTAATTTTTGGACTCTGAGATGCACAATGCTCTTGCTGACACAGGTCTGGGAGCACGCTCGGGTACCATGCATCACTGCATCTCCCACACCACAGAAATGCATTGGGGTATGAATGACTACCAACCAAGCAAACAACCAGCCATCTCTAAAAATTAACTATCTGTGTGCCACAGCCAGGTGAAACATTTGCCTTCTCAAGCCAATGTGGTCCTCAACCCTGTGGGCTGAATCACGTACAGAAATGCGCCACCTGGTTAAAGCCTGACATACATAGTGAATTTTGAATTTAGTCAGAGTTCGAAAAAGTTGGTAGAACAGTTTACAAGCAGTTTTTAAAGTTGTAAAAATTAATTCTTGATGCAAATTTTGAACATGTTCAAAACTTCTTAGTAAATTTATTTTTCCGCAAATAGTAGAAAGCATTTGTAGAATATTTGTAAGCGCTCTTTTCTTCGCAACCACTCATTTGTGCTCATTCATGTGAAGGGGCCCTAAGGAAAGTCACTGTTAGCTGTCCTAAAAGTCGCTAGAAGTCACTAAATGATGCCATCACCTAATTTGCATAATTGGCTATGTGCATGTAATTATTGATGCTGTAGGAGAGAGGAATAACATCATGAGAGGGACAAAAGTGAGTAAAAACACCCTAAATATGTTTAGAACTACAAATAAACTTTCTTTTGTTGATTCTTGGGCTTGGAACCAACACAAATTGACCAAAACAAGACATGCTAGTGAGTTACTTGTTTTTTTTTTTTTGCAGTAATTTATTTATGACAAAGAAAAATCTGCCCATATGTGACACACAGAATGTTTTCACTTTCTTCTACATCCATGTAATTTAATGTAGTTTCAATTATATTATGTACTTACATTGAACTTACTAAATAAAATAATGTGCACACACACATGCATGCTTTTAATTTAAATCTTTTCTGCATTCATAAACAGAGATGGTGGTGGAACACATCAAACGCACAACAGTTCTTACTCATGGTAACGGCAACATGACACTTAACGAAACTGACTAAACGAATTGAACTACAAAAAACACGATAAAACAATAACACTAAGAACATTGTTAAACTAACATGAACCACAATAACAACATTTAAAACTCCAAAACCCTGAACTCCCATGGTGCATTGCAGCACAATGTCCATTGTTCACTGTTGTTAATTATTATCGCTGATTTCTCCAAAAATATTAGTCCTATCAACTTTCCCTTTTTACAGCATTCATCCTTGGCCCAAAGTACATAAGCATACCAAAGGGCAAATATCAGGTCTCCCCAGTTTGACCGTGATCAAAGCCATACTCACGTATGCATGCACACAGAGGACACTTGGTTATTATAACAGAGATTTTCATAAAAATGCTTAATATTTGGCCTTTTCCCACTGGAAAAACTGTTGTAATAGAGATAACCTTGGCTATGCATCTTTGAGAGCATTCAGATCAGTAAGTGCATTGCATCGTCTTTGTGCTGAGCCAAGCACACACATTTCTCAGTGAATGAAACTCAGAACCTCCAGAGAAAGACAGTTGTTTCTGTACTTAAACACGGAAGGAGAAAGCTGCAGGCAGGGGACGGGGTTGGATTTTGAGAGGGACTTACAAAATTACGTGTCAAATGGTGGCTGTGAATTTGCCACAAGTTGTGAACAAAACTACTATATAGACTGTTTTCATGTGATGTCACAAACACAGAAGTGGCCATCTCAACTGTACGCCGTTATCTATTCTGTTCACACCTGCATCTATTTTTAGCTTTAAATGCTGTCACTGTGAATTATTATCGCATCGTTGGCAACCATCAGGCAGAGAGCTGACCTACGTTACTATAGATTACTGAAGCTGCTCAGGAATCATGGAATTTGTAGGAAAAACGGAGAGAATATGAAAGGTGATTTTCTACAATATGACCTCTTTAATTATTATCTTATTGGATCTGAGATTATTTTATTCTTTGAATCTTTCTTTTGTACATTAAAATCTGGATGAGAAACCATGAATCAAACAGGCTGTTAATTAGCGATCATAAAGCTGAACAGAGCCTGAATGTTAAACTCCCACATTTGAGATCTAACAGTGACAGATATTAAAGCAAGTTAACTTTAGTTTGAAAAGTAATTAATACATATCTTACCTGCATGTGTAGCGGAGAAGAAGAAAACATCCAAGTGAAAATAATATTTCACAATGTCCCAATGGCTTAGCAACCTCAGCACGGGCCCCAGTGCAAGATATATCGATGGGCCCTACATGCATGTTCATAGTTATCAGGCATACGCACACAATCACGCACATGCACGTGTCCACCCACACTATGAGGTCTATATCGATTTTACCAAGTGTGTTGGATTTTACAAACAAATAAATGACTTGGGTTATTGTATTATAAACTTTTTAAGAGGTCAAGAATCTAGATTTAACACCCACCAGCTCTGAATCGCATGTGCACAAGTCTGCAGCCAACATATGTCATTATCACACCAGACAGCAGGGGAGGAGCTGTCTGATTCATGGTGGTGCTGAAATGACTACAAAATCATTTTTCTTTCAAAGTCAAGAGTGCACCCCTACGTGATAACCCTTAAGGCAAGAAGAGGTGATAATACAATGAAGTCTATAGCATGACAAGCCAGAAGAGAGATATTACTGTTTTATTCTTTTGTTGACACATTATTTAAAGATCTTCTGACCACAGATCTGATCCCTGCACTGGCATGCAATCTAGCATGCCAATGAGTTGTTGTTGTTGGCAGTTTCCTCGCTTGCGAGGATAGTGGGAAGGCCTTTTTTTTTTTTTTTTTTTAGTTTATTTTCTACAAGCCCTCTGGTGGCTGAAAAGTCCGATGCGGGATGCACAAGACCTGTTACACTTGGGGCAAATGAACACTTGAGTAGGCTGGGCTTGTGCTGCTGCCCGCTCTTCTGTCTTTGACGCTTCTGGCGTGAGGCCTCACTTCTTTCTGCCTCAAACTTCAGGCTGGCGGATTTGATGCTGGAACGCCAGCTGAGTCTGTCTGTAGCTAGATGCTGCCATGACTGATGCTGAATGCCTGCAAGAGCTGGTCCTTATAGCGCTTTTTGGGGGCCCCTTGGTTTCATCTCCCTTCCTTGAGCTCGCCAAAGAGAATTAATTTCGGCATGCATGTATCATCCATCCTGGCTACGTGACCTGCCCAATGAAGCTGTTGTTTGAGTATAATAGACTCCATGCTGGGCAATTTGGCTCTGGTAAGGATGTCCTCATTTAAAACGTAGTCCTGCCACTTGATCCCGAAGATGTTTTGGAGACAACGCTGATGAAAGCGTTCCAGTAATCTGATCTGCTGGCGATACAGAACCCAGGTTTCAGCTCCATACAGGAGGGTAGGGACAACAATGGCTCTGTAGACCTGCACTTTTGTGGAAAGGCGCAGTGCATGATTCTGCCAGACTTTCTTTGAGAGTCGACCAAAAGAACTGCTGGCCTTGGCAAGGGGACTGTCTAGGTCCTTGGCAACAGATGCGTTGTTTGAGATAACACTACTGAGATACGTGAAGTGCTCTACTGCATTCAGGCTGGTACCCTTGATGTTGATTTGGGGTGGGGTATATGCTGTATGGGGGACCGGTTGATATAGCACTTCTGTCTTTCTCAGGCTGATGGTGAGGCCGAAGGCTCTTGCTGCTTCAGCAAAACAGTTGACAATGTGCTGCAAGGCTTGCTCCATATGGGTGACGAGGGCACAGTCATCTGCGAAGAGCAGCTCCATGATTAGCTGTTCTGTGATCTTAGTGTGGGACAGAAGGCGCCACAAGTTAAACAGACTTCTGTCGGTTCTGAAGCGGATATAGATGCCATCTGTCAAGTCTTCTTTGGCCTCACGAAGCATCATGCTGAAGAAGATGGAGAACAGAGCGGGCGCAAGGATGCAACCTTGTTTGACGCCATTTGAGATGGGGAAGCTGCCGGACAGAGTCCCGTTGTACTTCACTTGTCCCATCTGGCCTTCATGCAGCTGGCAGATGATGGTGAGGAGCTTTGGAGGGCAGCCAAGACGTGCAAGAATCTTCCACAAACCCTCACGACTGACCGTGTCAAAAGCCTTGGTTAGGTCTATGAAGGCTGCATAAAGGGCCATGTTCTGTTCTCTGCACTTCTCCTGGATCTGTCTCAGGACGGAGATCATGTTGGTGGTTCCCCTGTTGACCCGAAATCCGCACTGACTCTCGGGAGTATTTTCATGCGCTATGGTAGGGGTAAGCCTGTTGAGCAGCACTTGAGCCAAAATCTTACCTGTTATTGAGAGGAGAGTGATGCCCCGGTAATTAGAACAGTTGGACTTGTCGCCCTTGTTCTTGTACAGGGAGACAATGACCGCATCCCGAAGGTCATGTGGAACCATTTCCTTTTCCCAGCAACTGGAGAAGAGAATCTGAAGCTTGTCGAGGACTGCCTCACCTCCATTTTGGTACACCTCTGCTGGGATGCCATCTATGTCAGGAGACTTCCCTGGATTCAGCTGCGTGTTGGCCTTTCGGATCTCTTCAAGTGTTGGGGGGTCATCAAGTTCCCATTTCATCTCCACCTGGGGAATCTTCTTGATTGATGACTCTTGCACAGTGTGCTTGTCACTGAAGAGGCTTTCAAAGTGTTCTGACCAATGCTGCATAATGGTTTCCTTGTCCGTCAGAAGGGTGGAGCCGTCTGAGGAGCGCAGGGGTGCTTGCACTTGATGTGCTGGCCCATGGATGGTCTTAAGGGCTTCAAAAAAGGAGCGCATGTCTCCAGCATCGGCATGTTGTTGTGTCTTCTTCGCAAAAGCTAGCCACCAGTCGTTCTGCAGTATGCGGCGCTTGCTTTGCAGTGTGGAGCAGGCATTTCTGTAAGCTGTCTTGGCAGAGTGGTCATCAGGTTTAGCTAAAAGAGTCTTGTGGCATGCACGTTTCTTTTCTAGTAGTTCCTGGATCTGTGCGTCAGACTCATCAAACCAGTCTTTATTTTTCCTGGCTGAGAAGCCCACTATTTCTGCTGCCGTCTCCTGAAGGATGGTCTTTAATCTCATCCACTGTTGTTCAGGGTCATCAGGCAGGCCTTCTTCTCCACCCAGTCTCTCCTCTAGTTTGGCCTGGAACTCCATTTTTGTGTCTATGTCTTGCAGCTTGTGGACTTGTAGCTTCTTAAACTCTGGGCCTTTCTTCTTAGGAGGGGGCTTGAAAGTGAAAGCAATCTTGGAACAGACCAACTGATGATCCGTATAGCAATCCGCGCTAGGCATCACCCTGGTATGTAGTACGTCTCTTCTATCACGCTGTCGCGTCAGAACGTAGTCCAGAAGGTGCCAGTGTTTGGAGCGTGGGTGTCTCCAGGTTGCTTTGAATCTGTCTTTCTGTTGGAACAGGCTGTTGGTGATCGTCAAGTCATGTGCAGAGCAGAACTCCAGCAGCAGGCGGCCATTGTCATTACAGTTGCCTATGCCATGTTTCCCTAGCACGTCCTTCCATACATCAGAGTCGCGGCCCACTCTGGCGTTGAAATCTCCCATGATGAGGAGCTTGTCCTGGGTGTCGACGCACTGTAGAAGGTTGTGCAGATCGCTATAGAAAGCCTCCTTAACTCCGATGTCGGCCTGCATGGTTGGGGCATACACACTAACAATAGTGGCAAAATCCTTGTTGTTGATGGGGAGCCGGAGTGACATGAGTCGGTCAGAATGTCCAACTGGCAAACTGTGTAACCTATGTGCTATGGCGCTCTTAATCATGAACCTGACCCCTGAGAGTCGACGATCTTCTTTAGCCTTCCCTGACCAGAACAGTGTGTAGCCTGTGCCTTCCTCGGTGAGTGACCCTTCGTCTGCAAAGCGCACCTCGCTGAGTGCAGCAATGTCTATATCAAGCCTTGCTAGCTCTTTGGCGACTAAGGCTGAGCGTCTTCGAGGACGATCGGTATTGTCTGAGTCCATCATTGTGCGTACATTCCAGCACGCAATTTTCAGGTTCTTTGTTTTTCTTTTCGCACCACGTGTAGTGATGCCCGTTGGCAGCGGTGAGCCAACCGGGTCTAGTGAGACAAGCCATGTTTAGACCACCTTTTCTAGGTCTGTCTCCATGTGGAGCAAGCAGGGCTATCCCTAAACAGGGCTGCTTGGTCACCCAGGGCCCTGCCGGATGATGCTGTTGTCTCGGGTCAGCAATCAAACGACCATAGCTCCTGAGCCGCCTGCATGCAGGATCAAGACTGCAGCTCCCAGTGCCATCATGCACCTGCTGTTTTCGCCTCTTCCCATCGCTGCAGGACTTTCCTTCCCGCCTGCGCTCGTTGCTTAAAGTGGGGATCAGCTCGCGCACACCAATTCCACTCTTTAGGCAAGGTGGCACTCCACAGTGGCACAGACAAGCTGAGACGGCTGTGGCGACCACCAGGCTGTAGGTTTTACATCAGAGTGACGTTCTCCTAGCCTCTGGCTAAAGAACCTTCCTCAGAGGCACGGGGGCAGTAACCCAGGCTGGGGGTTTAACATCAGGGTTTTCCTTCCCCTAGGTGGACCGCCTTAACAGGGCTAATGAGTCCCATCTACCCACTGCTATAACCCAATCAACTGGGAGGCTCGTGATGGCGGGAGCGCCTAGATCCTGTATAGGTCATGGAACTACCACTGCCAATGAGTAAACTCATTGTAAACTGTAAACTCTGCATGAACTGTGCGTGGCTGCATACCAGTGCACAAAGAAAAGTTTGAAATGTTCAAAACTTCTGGCACCCATTAGGGCCCCTTCACACATAGTACAAATAAGTACAACTCACGCTGACTCATGGCGGAACAGCTCGTATGAGCGAACAACGAAAACATCACACTGAGGGGCATGCATGCACGATGCCACTGTGACGGTTCGTGCACGTGGGAACACATAGTGCGAGCAGCTGCATGATGTGGTTACACATCACACAGCTACTGTGAATAAAAAATAAATAAAAAATAAAAAATACATGCTGCGACGGTTTCGTGCACAGTGCGAGTAGCTGCATCACATTGCGCTGCTGATGTGGAGAACAATAAAATAAAAAACAGCTGTATAATTAGTGAATATCACTGGGTTGATATAAATAATACCTAAAAGGGGAGGCAATACAGAACCTTGCTGTTAAAAAAAAAATGCCACTCACGGGATTCAAACCTGTAAGCTCTGATTACCAGACAGAAACATTGCCACTGTGCTACCATTGCTGGTCTGTAATCAGTGTGGAAAAATGCCTGAAACCAACAAGGACATGGAGGAGGTGCTGTGTGCAACCGCTGCAGCTCGGCGCAAAGGCGAAAGACGTTTTATATATTTCCACATGAGGACAGCTGGCAGAGACACGCGCCTCACTGAGGAATGTTCTAAGTTCATGTCCTTCCAAGCTTGGAACATGTCCTTCAGCTGGGACATCCAGGAGGAGAGATCTTTACAGCTGTGGCTGTGAGTGGACACGCCCCCTGTCTATTCAGAGCCCAGACCAACGTGTCATGCTGTGTTATGTGATCATTCATTTTTGGTATTTGTTATATAATTACATATGTAGTTATTGTCTTTATTGTAATTACACTCAACAAAAATATAAACACAACACTTTTGGTTTTGCTCCCATTTTGTATGAGATGAACTCAAAGATCTAAAACTTTTTCCACATACACAATATCACCATTTCCCTCAAATATTGTTCACAAACCAGTCTAAATCTGTGATAGTCAGCACTTCTCCTTTGCTGAGATAATCCATCCCACCTCACAGGTGTGCCATATCAAGATGCTGATTAGACACCATGATTAGTGCACAGGTGTGCCTTAGACTGCCCACAATAAAAGGCCACTCTGAAAGGTGCAGTTTTGTTTTATTGGGGGGGGGGGGGGGGATACCAGTCAGTATCTGGTGTGACCACCATTTGCCTCATGCAGTGCAACACATCTCCTTCGCATAGAGTTGATCAGGTTGTCAATTGTGGCCTGTGGAGTGTTGGTCCACTCCTCTTCAATGGCTGTGCAAAGTTGCTGGATATTGGCAGGAACTGGTACACGCTGTCGTATACGCCGGTCCAGAGCATCCCAAACATGCTCAATGGATGACATGTCCGGTCAGTATGCCGGCCATGCAAGAACTGGGACATTTTCAGCTTCCAGAATTGTGTACAGATCCTTGCAACATGGGGCCGTGCATTATCCTGCTGCAACATGAGGTGATGTTCTTGGATGTATGGCACAACAATAGGCCTCAGGATCTCGTCACGGTATCTCTGTGCATTCAAAATGCCATCAATAAAATGCACCTGTGTTCTTCATCCATAACAGACGCCTGCCCATACCATAACCCCACCGCCACCATGGGCCACTCGATCCACAACACTGACATCAGAAAACCGCTCACCCACACGACGCCACACACGCTGTCTGCCATCTTTCCTGAACAGTGTGAACCGGGATTCATCCGTGAAGAGAACACCTTTCCAACGTGCCAAACGCCAGCGAATGTGAGCATTTGCCCACTCAAGTCTGTTACGACGACAAACTGGACGTGAGGACGACGAGCATGCAGATGAGCTTCCCTGAGACGGTTTCTGACAGTTTGTGCAGAAATTCTTTGGTTATGCAAACCGATTGTTTCAGCAGCTGTCCGAGTGGCTGGTCTCAGACGATCTTGGAGGTGAACATGCTGGATGTGGAGGTCCTGGGCTGGTGTGGTTACACATGGTCTGCGGTTGTGAGGCTGGTTGGATGTACTGCCAGATTCTCTGAAACGCCTTTGGAGACGGCTTATGGTAGAGAAATGAACATTCAATACACGAGCAACAGCTCTGGTTGACATTCCTGCTGTCAGCATGCCAATTGCACGCTCCCTCAAATCTTACGACATCTGTGGCATTGTGCTGTGTGATAAAACTGCACCTTTCAGAGTGGCCTTTTATTGTGGGCAGTCTAAGGCACACCTGTGCACTAATCATGGTGTCTAATCAGCATCTTGGTATGGCACACCTGTGAGGTGGGATGGATTATCTCAGCAAAGGAGAAGTGCTCACTATCACAGATTTAGACTGGTTTGTGAACAATATTTGAGGGAAATGGTGATATTGTGTATGTGGAAAAAGTTTTAGATCTTTGAGTTCATCTCATACAAAATGGGAGCAAAACCAAAAGTGTTGCATTTATATTTTTGTTGAGTATATTTATATAACTGTCCTGCCGGTGGTTTCTGTGTTTGTAGTGTGTGCACTGAGCTGTCATCCAGCTGTCAGTGTGCTGTGATCAGCTGACAGGCCCATCTCCCTGCTGTGTGTGATCAGACCTTGCTGTCCGGCCCCCATGTGATCAGATCTGTACATACATATAAGCAAGGTTGGGTAGGATTACTTTGAAATGTAATCCAAAAGTAATCAGATTACAAGTAATCCAAATATATGTACATACATACATGTAATCCACATGTATTCTTTCAAAGTAATCCTACCCAACCTTGCATATAAGCATTTTATGCAAGTGTGTGGCTTTTTAAAACTCCACAGTCGTGGGGGCATTTAGACAGATTTCACATCCAGCTCGTCAGTGATCATCTGCTGACTGTTTTTGTGTTAACAGTGTGAATGGCCACACATTTTGTAAGTGCCAAGCGAGCGGTGTTAGATGTTCGTGTGTGTCAACTGGAATTTGGCCGACACCTGCCGCGAGAGGGCTCGATGGGCTCTCACAGCGCACACTCTGTCTTTCAATCACTGGTATGTGCAAATAGTTGTAGCAACAGGTATACGAGGCATTATAGGCAGCTACGATTTTACACGTTTTGCATACGATTCCTGCTTCATGCGCACTTCATGCGCACTTCATGCGCACTTCATGCGCACTTCATGCGCAAGTTGACCACATTCATACTATGTGTAAACGGGCCCTAAATTTAGCAAATTAGTCTTGAACATTGCACAACCAATTTGAAAACACTGCATGTCACTGCAAGTCATTGCGCAGCGCATTTGAACTTGAAATTGAGATTATGACGAAATGTTACATCTATAATAAACATAACTTTACAGATACATTATCTAACTCATAAGAAGGAATGAAAATGCAACAGTTATACCAATCCATTACAATATATATATATATATATATATATATATATATATATATATATATATATATATATATATATATATATATATATATATTACAAATAATTACCTTTGAGACAAGATTCCATATGTGTTCTCCATGACATGACGTGCATGAGTTCTAAGAGACAATGCATCATCGGCTATGAAAGTATTATTTTATATAGTGTGGCATCCAGCGGGACAAAGTGGGTCACAATGGCACGACGAATTGTGCGGCAGTGCAAATTTGTTTCAAGGTGCAAACACAGAACCCCCCATGAAACTGGTGCACAGCGGTGATGAAACGCTTTCTTTTATTACTGCCAGAATTATGTTTGTAGGAAGACATTTTTCTGCAAGGTCTTTGGTGTCACTAGTTGTCATAACTCTAGCTATGTCATTGGTTGACATGGAGGCAGCGTATAGTTTACCTAGCATTCATCACTGCATAGTGTCTTATGAAATATCACAACAGATATTATGTTATTCTTTTAACTGAGTATTCCTTACTGTAAATTTTGCCTGTTATTCATTAAAAAACACACCATTTTGCAATATATTGTGCTTAACTATTTCACCAGTTGGGAAACCATGACAGAGATAAGTTTGCTTGGAGGCTATAAGGTAATGAATCAGCTGCATAACGTGCATGATGTGACTTTTATGTGCACTTTTGCACATGCTTTGCACAGTGCACGTCACTGTGATAATGGTAATGTCTCCATTGTGGCTCCTGTATATCTCGAGCCACAGTGTGATGGCACCTGCTGCACTGTCTGTCGCTACGCCACTGCAATGTCCATGTACATAACACAAGGCAGTGATCAGCAGATAACAGATTTCACATGATCTTCATTACCAATTAAATTAATCGTCATCTCATAGTGTGATCTTGCTTCATTGCTGAGTCCATCTCTATATCTCGTTTTGCAACATTTTTACAAACTTTTGCCATGAGAAAGAGTAGAATGTATACAGTAAATTTTGCAGAGTAAAATATACTCTGCCAGGATAACATTTGGTCCCAGTCCAAATAGAGTTAAATATACTCTATCACAGTGCTAATGTTGTGTGGGCCGCTGAAGAGGAGGTACTGCTGGCCCACCACCACCAGAGGGCGCCCCGCCTGGAGTGCGGGCTCCAGGCACCGGAGGGCGCTGCCGCTGAAGAGGAGCAGCCCAGGTGACAGCCGTCACTCATCACCTGAAACAGCTGACATCCATCAGCTGAGGGGTATATCAGCTGGACGGCATCTCCATCTCATTGCCGAGATATCGTTCTACCAGGAAGGTAACGCACTCCGCCAGTCATCATATTTCTGAGGACTAACCTGTTTTTGCTTGTGCTTAAGACAGCTGAAGACTGAACTTGATCCATATCGGATAAGTACCCTTCACTGCAATATTGTTTGTGACTAGAGGTGGAGGTGGTGTTTCCACCCTACGTGTTGCTGGGTGCAGCCGCACCCACATCTGACTGTTTCTGTTCCTCGCCAGCAGTACCGGATCCGACGAGCGGAGGCAGTGGCCACCTGGGAGTTCGGGACTTGGCGGCTCCAGTATTCATGGGGTTCGGTGGCAGAGGAAATCGGGTGGTTCCGGTTCGACTCGGATGGACGTCTCCTATCGTCGAGCCTGCCCACACGTCACCAGTAGAATTGGTTTATTCTTACAATTGTGATCTGTTGTGTTTGTTGTGCGAATTCACAACAGTAAAACCTTGTTATTTGACTTCTTCATTGTCCGTTCATTTGCGCCCCCTGTTGTGGGTCCGTGTTCCTCACTTTCCCCAACAGCTAAATCAGTTCTATCACAGTGTAAAATCAACTCTATCAGGCTGTGAATGACTCTTATTGGAGTTGAAAAACATGATTTGACAAGACGGTAGAGGTGATTTCACTCTATAATTAGGGAATAACCCTGTTGTGTCTGATGATTTGCAGGAAAAACATAGAAGTTCACATGTTTATTGAAGCATCCAGGGACACAACAATCCTGGCATTCTGAGCCTTTCTTTATTTCTGAGTGTCTGCAGCAGACACACATGATTTTTCCACAGTCTATCTTGATGCTTTCCAAAAGCGGCATTGGCTCTACCCACTATGAGTACAATTTCCTCATCCATCCTCACATTCTCAGACACGGTGCTGCCTCTTTGAAGCTCTTGCACATGTGGAGTAGTTCATCATTGTTCTTGATTTCTGAGGGCAGGAAAGCTGTAACTCGAACCCAAATAGGAATTTTGGAGGTTGATAGAGGCATTCAGTCTTCGTAATTTTAATTTTCAGGCTAAACTGGGCTTTGGCAAACTTGTCAAACAAATGTCTGTTAGGGTTCTCCCCAGAAAATTGTAGTATAGTGGTGCTGTTGACAATTATTGCTCTAGGCGGTGTGTGTTGCGCCAGCTTGGGTGATAAGCTATAGGATTTAATACCTCTAAAACATCATTGGCAAGCCCTAGTTTAACAAATTTTGAGGGGTTTTAGATCAATTGAAAGCAAGATTAATAAACAAAAAAGACATTTATTTTGTAATATTTGTAATATCAAACTTTTTTGCATGTTTCTGTCTAAGTAAATAAAATAAATAATGCTGAAAGGGTCATAAATACTGTTGAAAAGTTTAAAAACACAATATTTGATGTATATAGTATTTGCTCTCTTCTTCAAAAATGAAACAGTACCTTTAGTCCAGTAAGGAAGAACTGTGTCAGTGTTTACAGTCAGTGTTAACACCGTAACACTGACTGTAAATGTACATTTACACGCAGTAGCTTAGTTTTTCTGTCATCTTGACAGTTTTGTTTTTTCAACATTTTTGAGTGGGATTTCATTCCTTTTTTTTAACAGTATAAATAAATAAACAGTGTTTAAACAAGAGCTGAACCAGGACTGATTTGATTTTCTTTTAAAGATGAAACCTGGATGAAAAACTTTCTGAATCAGTTTTCACACTTTCCTGTGTCACTGAGGCTGTGTGGTAAAGATGATCGTTTATGATTGTTAAGTTGCTGGCTCCTTTTAACAGCATTTAGCGCTGTTCACACAAATAATATAAACAATAAACAGGTTGTACAGTTTGTAAACAGTTCCAATGTTAACTATTAACTTTTCATGTTAAAAAGAGTGAAGTCTTACTCCTCCTCCTACCCCCTCTCCTCTCTTTCCCTTTCCTTCCCTTCCCCCTCCCCTTGCTTACACCATCTTGTTTTTCCTTCCTCCTTTGACCAAACCTGGAGCTTTTTGGAAACACGAAGCCTTTCAACTGTAAAATAAACCGTAAATTTTTGAATGCAACGTCAGTTACGGACACAAGATGAGCTCTGGATTATTTAATGAAAGATTTCGATAGAGTTTTTCTCAGGTGCACAGAGACGCTGGTTTTCAGCTGTGCTCTGCTGCACTCTGAGCTGCTCTTGTCTGTCAACAACAGACAAGAGAACCTCTTAGTGACTTTAATCAGGAGAGTCACGATTGATTGCCTTTGACAAAGGTTCATGAATATACTGTCAAAGCAAAAAAAACATCGCGAGATGATGTCACATTGCTGTGATGAGACTATAATGGCACAGTGGCATTATTCCATTGTCTGGGGAGAACCCTATCAGTTTTCTGCACTGTGTGAAACAAGAGCACAACTCTCTCACAACTTTGACAGTGGTCTTTGATTTTGCTTTGAAGTGGAAGACATTGAACAGGTCAGCTTCCTTTCTTGTCTGTATGTAAACTCCTTCAGTTGTCTCTTTGAAAGCTACCTAAAGCATGACTGATAACAAGGAAAACTTCATATTCACAAAAAGGAAAAGGCAGCATAAAAATATTAAGTACAAACCAGAGTTATTAAAGTTTTAGGTTGCTCTTTTCCCCCGTTATATACTTGTACTTCATTGTTAATTCTGTTCATATTTCAGTCTTGTGGAATTATGATGCGCTATAGTATAAATCTGTGTGCTGAGTGTATGTAATTTGTGAACACGCACCTGTCTGTCTATTGTGGTTTATAAATACCAGAGGAAAATATATAGGGTTAATTTTGTCTCAAAGATATGCACAAAAACCCTTGAATACAAGCACAAAAGAACAATATCCGTAAGCGGAAAATATTATGAGAATAAAGTTGTATTTGTATGAGAAGTGATAACCCTGCAGACTGCCAGTTCCAGCCATCTCCTTCGAGTGCTATTAATCACTGGAACTACAGGGAAATTCCATATGGTTCCTCCTCCGGAATAGACACATTTTCTTGCATATTCTTTTCAAAGATCTAATACAAATGATAATGTGGTGGAGATGGGCCAAAAGATCAAGTGTTTCCTTATTTGTAAAAACCGATACTGAAGTACAACTTAACAAAGCTGTCTGTCATAAAATTAAGTCTTTATTCTCGTAAAATAAGTTTATTCTCATGATATTGCAAGTTTATTCTCGTAATATTATGCCTTTATTCTCATAATATTATGAGTTTTTTCTCATAAATTCTGAGTTTTTTTCTCATAAAATTACTACTTTATTCTCATAACATTATGACTTTATTCTCAAAGTATAAAAAAAAAAAAAAACTCAATGTGGCTCTAAAACGCCATTGTAGGAATATAACAGTTACATTACAAAAAATAAAAGACATCTCAGTATTCTTCTTCTTTCAGTTTATTGGCAGGTTATGCACTATTTGGTGCATTACTACTGCCTACAGTATAAAATCATGCAGTCTGTCTGTCCATATGCTGGCACAAATGCCAGAAGATTTCAAACACTTAAGAAGGCTGTGCAGAAAATAGCTTCAGCAGAGAGCGGAAGATACTCTTACCATTTCCTGTAAATTTTTATTTACACATATTTTGAGAACTAATCAGCAGCATAACAATCAGACCCTTACTGTCAATCGTCGACCTACCTTGCTAATATGACAGCTCCTGGCATAACGTCTATCTCTGTAGTTCGCCAGCTTCTCCTGCTGAGAGGAAAGTGCTCCAGAGAGTCATCAACATCACCCAAAAACTTAGTGATTGCCCTCTCCCCTCTCTTGAGGCCATTTACAGCACCCACTGCCTCAGGAGAGCCCAGAGCATCCTCAGAGACTCATCCCACCCTGGTTATCGCATGATTGACCTGTTACCCTTGGGGGAACACTTCCAAAACTAACAGACTGGAAAGCAGTTTTTAACCCCAGAGCTGTCATTGCACTTAACACTGCACAAACCTGAAAATAACTGTGCTTTAACACTCCACATAGATGTGCAATATTCTTTAATGTGAATTATATAGTTTTTTTTTTACTTTTTATTCTTAACTTATAGTATATTCTGTGAAAAATATATATTTGTTGAAAACTTGAACGTACCATTCAACAAGGCAAAGCGGGATGCTGTTTTAACCCGCATGTCAGCTGTTTTTTTTTAAGGGTTTAGTCAACATTAATTCTCTTTTAAAAGTTCCTTTTAGAGATTGACAGTTTTAAGACACTTGAAAGAGTGTACAAACGTAATACTGATTATATGTTGTTCAAATTCAGCCAGAAGTCCGTGTAAATTGGGGGTTAAAACAGCTGCCACACACACCCACCCACATACACACACAAAGTAAAAAAAAAGTACTTTCATTGAAAGAACACAAAGGAAAAGATAAAAAAAAATAACATTGCACTTACCCCAGTTTCCAAATAAGTCCACAACAAAAACAAGCCCTCACGCATGCGTGTGATCCCAGTTGCGATCCCCAGCAATGGAATGGTCCACTCGTCCTCAGTCACTCGGATCCACAGCCAGAGAGCCATTTTCAAGTTCCACTCAGCCAGAGAATAATGTTCAGATCCACTTCCTCTCAAGTTCTGATCAGACATTATGCACGCAGGCGCGCGCATAATGTCTGATCACAGCTCTGCCCTGTGGCACATTAGAGAGTCCATTATATCCTGAAAATCACATCTTCTGAGATTTTCCAATACGAGACATACATCTGCGTGTCCAGGCATGTCCATGATCACAGCAGCAGTAAAACCAGCAGCTGTGACAAACAGCAGCGTCATCACACTTTAAGTTCCAAATCTGACAGACTCTGAAAAAGTTAAGAGTTTTGGGTTGAAGTGTGTCGTCTTTATATTACAATATAAAGCGCCTTGGGGCAACTGTTTGTTGTGATTTGGCGCTATATAAAAAAATTGATTGATTGATTGATTCAAAGAAAAGCTCTGAAACTTCATTATCAGACATAACCGCATTTGTCTCCGTCTGTCTCTCTTGGTCTGGGATGTTTCTATTATACTATTAACTACATCACACGCAGATAAATGCAGAGAATTGACGAGAAACGTGTTGCAGGCATACATTTCAAAATGAGAAAATATTTGCACAAAAACAATAAAGTTCATCAGTTTGAACATTAAATATCTTGTCTTTGTGGTGTATTCAATTGAATATAGGTTGAAGAGGATTTGCAAATCATAGTATTCTGTTTTTATTTACATTTTAGACAATGTCCCAACTTCATTGGAATTGGGGTTGTGTATTACAGCAGAGAGATGCCTTCAGCTCTGAGCCTGACGTGTGCAATGACGCGTTACTGCGCATGAGACCACACAGCTGCCGTGGTATATAGAGATATGATGGAGACAATAGTATACAATATTTATGTCGCCCATGGGAAAGAATGGACAAATATCTGTACTGTAAGGTCTATTGTGGATATAACAGCCTTTCCAGATTTGCGGCGGCGTGTGTGCAGTAGTGCACAGTGCTTTCGGTTTGATAGCCACTGTTCACATTCACTATACATGATGAAGCATGCCACATACATATCAACAGTTCCTTTGCACTCTAGGGGATGACATTTTAGGTGGACATTATTATACGTGGCAGGTGGAGGTCATACCGGCAGGCTTTGCCATGCCAGATCCATCTCGATTTTCCCTCATATGCACTGAAATCATTTTGGATCCTGTTTTTCCACCATCAGAATATGTAAATTGCAGTCAGATGGTGCTCAAATTGCACATGGACCGCCGTTGGATAGGTGTCCCATCTCGACGACGCCCAGAGGGTTTTGAACATGTGCCTAACACTTGGGGCCATTGGCTGATTTTGACCAACTGTGTGGACTCTCACAGATGGCTATCAGAACGTTTTCGAACTGCTACTGGACACTTTTCGGATGTGGTCCGAATCGTCATTCTGATGCCATTTTGCCTCATTCTGGCTATGTGTGACGGGGGTATTACATTTTGGTGTGTGTCGCTGGTGCTTTGACGTCAACAGTCCAACACCAACTTTAAATAAGAGTCCAAAATTGTTCTCAGTCCACTTGCAAAAAACAGTCCTGACGATCTTGTGCACTGACTTTGTGTACAGACTGTCATCTGCTGTCCTCACTCCAGTGAAAAATCCTTCATCATCTTCATCCTAACAGCTCTTCATGATTCCAGATGGCGTACAGTGTAGTGGATTAGTTTTTTTGTGTGTGTGTTAGAAAAATTAGCACAGTCCGTCCGTCAGCAAAACAAACTCCGCGTGCAGTAGTACAAAACGTATGTAACCAAATTTACATGCTAAATGGAACCAAATTTGCACACTAAATGCAATACAACACAAATGGGACAAATAATTCATGTCACGTGACATACAAAGCACCAATCAAAAAATGACAAGGATCCACTCAGCCACGATAATTCTTATTTGTTGCTTGTCTTTAGTGTCTTTTAAACAGCAATGAATATGAGAGTCTCAACCTCAATTTCACTGTACTTGTGCAATAGCAATTAAAGATATTCTGATTCTGATTCCCTACAGGAAGGCAGTGTTGCACTGTATGACAAACGTATGTCATGCGCTGACAGTACATATCAATCTTCTTGCACTGTGTGAAGTTGGGTTGGCTTCACTCCCAGTGAGGACTGAGCAGCTTTCTTTCTGTCTTTCCTTGTAAAGCAGATGTCTCCAACTCGTTCTAGAAAGGGCAGAGAGGGTGCAGGCTTTCTTTGCAACCACCCACTCCACCAGGTGATTTCACTGATTAACTGAGCCTGCACCCTCTTGGCCCTTTTTGGAATGACTTTGAGACGTCTGTTTAAAGCTTCATTGTGTCTGCAAGGTTTTTTTATATATATATATTTTTGTGTATATGGCATGATGTTTGTTTGCTTGTGTAAAAGGTGTCTCACTTCTGGATACTGCTGCCCCGTTTAGCCTTCTGTCAATTTTATTTACTAATGAGGCCCCATCCTGATTATGAAGCATTTGATCTCTTTTACCAGTTGTAATATCATGAATGAGACAGCTTATCTCTGTGAATATAATTTACCCAGAATTGTATTTAGATTATCTGGGTGCAGAACGTTCTGTTCTGCCCTACATTTGTTTGTAACCATTTTCTGGAAGGCATCTGTTTTTGGGACAGAAAAGAACTGATTAGCTTTCATGTTATCTTTTGGCGTGTGTTTTAATGTTACAGATGTTTGAGAGATAAAAGGAAAAAACATGAGTATGTGCAGTGAAACCCAACAAGTGCCCCCATCCACAGGGCACGAGAGGTCACTGAATGGTTTTGATGAGTATGAAAATGATGAGCATCATATGGTGTGGCTGTCACACTCACCAGATCTCAACACAGTTTAACACCACCATCATCAAAACATCAACTAATAGAATATCTTTTGGAAGAATGATGCATTCTGGTTGCAACTAATGATTATTTTTTATAATCAATCTGTGGATTAATTTGAATTAATCAAATAATATATAAAAATTAGTATTAGTTTATTGACTATTTTGTAATTAGTAGATTGTCTTTTGGTTAATTTAGCAGCAAATCATAATCTATATATTAACCCTCTGGGGTTCAAGGGCATTTTTTGGACAGTTCACTCACTTGTTAACAGCTCTCCCTGCATCCCCAATCAAGTTTTATGTCTCTTTTTTTACAGGACAACCTGTGCTTTCAGAATATATATGCTTTTGATGTGTTTTATAAGTGTAATAAAGGTTTACAATCAGAAATAAGAAACAAAAAAGTAAAGCAAAAATAATTTTCCACACACATTAATTCAAAACACACAGCAAACTATAATAAACAACTGTTTTGACACTTTATGAAGGTAATTTGAGGTCTTGTGTGAAAGACTGTACAAAAAAAGGTTCAAACAATAAACAGAAATGCACATTTTGAACAATACAACCCCTGGCAAAAATTATGGAATCACCGGCCTCGGAGGATGTTCATTCAGTTGTTTAATTTTGTAGAAAAAAAGCAGATCACAGACATGACACAAAACTAAAGTCATTTCAAATGGCAACTTTCTGGCTTTAAGAAACACTATAACTTTTTACTTTTTTAGACCAAGCAGAGCAAAAAAATATGGAATCACTCAATTCTGAGGAAAAAAATTATGGAATCACCCTGTAAATTTTCATCCTCAAAACTAACACCTGCATCAAATCAGATCTGCTCGTTGACATTGACCCTGTGCCATGACATTGACCCTACGTGTCTTCTTGCAAGGAATGTTTTCGCAGTTTTTGCTCTATGGCAAGATGCATTATCATCTTGAAAAATGATTTCATCATCCCCAAACATCCTTTCAATTGTCCAAAATATCAACGTAAACTTGTGCATTTATTGATGATGTAATGACAGCCATCTCCCCAGTGCCTTTACCTGACATGCAGCCCCATATCATCAATAACTGGAAATTTACATGTTCTCTTCAGGTAGTCATCTTTATAAATCTCATTGGAACGGCACCAAACAAAAGTTCCAGCATCATCACCTTGCCCAATGCAGATTCGAGATTCATCACTGAATATGACTTTCATCCAGTCATCCACAGTCCACGATTGCTTTTCCTTAGCCCATTGTAACCTTGATTTTTTTCTGTTTAGGTGTTAATGATGGCTTTTGTTTAGCTTTTCTGTATGTAAATCCCATTTCCATTAGGCGGTTTCTTACAGTTCGGTCACAGACGTTGACTCCAGTTTCCTCCCATTCGTTCCTCATTTGTTTTGTTGTGCATTTTTCGATTTTTGAGACATATTGCTTTAAGTTTTCTGTCTTGACGCTTTGATGTCTTCCTTGGTCTACCAGTATGTTTGCCTTTAACAACCTTCTCATGTTGTTTGTATTTGGTCCAGAGTTTAGACACAACTGACTGTGAACAACCAACATCTTTTGCAGCATTGCATGATGATTTACTCTCTTTTAAGAGTTTGATAATCCTCTCCTTTGTTTCAATTGACATATCTCGTGTTGGAGCCATGATTCATGTATACGATGCCGTTCCAATGAGATTTATAAAGATGGCTGCCTGAAGAGAACATGTAAATTTCCACAGTCATTGATGATATGGGGCTGCATGTCAGGTAAAGGCACTGGGGAGATGGCTGTCATTACATCATCAATAAATGCACATTTACATTGATATTTTGGACACTTTTCTTATCCCATCAATTGGAAGGATGTTTGGGGATGATGAAATCATTTTTCAAGATGATAATGCATCTTGCCATAGAGCAAAAACTGTGAAAACATTCCTTGCAAAAAGACACATAGGGTCAATGTCATGGCCTGCAAATAGTCCGGATCTTAATCCAAATGGTCCATGACAAGGCTCCAACCTGCAAACCTGATCTGGCAACAGCAGTCAGAGAAAGTTGGAGCCAGATTGATGAAGAGTATGATTTGTCACTCATTAAGTCTGTACCTCAGAGACTGCAAGCTGTTATAAAAGCCAGAGGTGGTGCAACAAAATACTAGTGATGTGTTGGAGCGTTCTTTTGTTTTTCATGATTCCATAGTTTTTTCCTCAGAATTGAGTGATTACATATTTTTTTCCCTCTGCTTGGTCTAAAAAAGTAACCGTTACTGACTGCCACAATTATTTTTCCTGATTTCTTATAGTGTTTCTTAAAGCCAGAAAGTTGCCATTTGAAATGACTTTAGTTTTGTGTCATGTCTGTGATCTGCTTTTTTTCTACAAAATTAAACAACTGAATGAACATCCTCCGTGGCCGGTGATTCCATAATTTTTGCCAGGGGTTGTAGTGTAACAGTATGGCTTTGTGTGCTCTTTCAGCTTGGAAAAAGTGAAAAAAATCAGAGTTCCGAACTGTACAGCAGCTCTGGTAAGATCTCATAAGATTTGAGACATAAGATTTGGTGTGCATCCTGTGTTTTTCGCCCCGTGTGAGGACGAGCTTTGTCATGTTAAAGAATTGCATCTTTTCCAGGATGAACACACACCAACCATCAAGTGTCCACATATCAGTTGACACTGACAGTGTTATCAGGTTCTAAAAAAGCAGTGAGGACTATGCAATTGCACCTACACTTACACTTGATGCTGTATATCATGGGCCTGGTCATGCAGATTCGTCGTGACATGCATGTATGTCGCTATTTTTTTACAGTCTATTGTGCGTATATTTTAAGTCAAACTGTGATTCTACGCATCCCTGAAATTGCAGGTGAAAACTGTTTGGCGTAGCCACAGTCATTAAAGATTATTTTTGTGGCAGTTTCACTTCAATATCTTGCTTATTACTGAAATTATTGTGTTGGAGGCAGAACTTTTCAGCCGACCCTCATATAAAGGATATAATGTGACAAAAATGCAAATGGCATTCATGGAAAAGCTATGGAAGAAAATCTTGCACACAATTTTGTCTCTTTCTAAGACACAAAAAGAGAGAATACAAAATTTGAACATATTTCATCATGTTCAATTAATCTGTTGATTCTTTTCTGTATTAAAACTATCAATCTTTAAAAGGAACTTTTAATCCTTTAGTTGTTTGGGCCATAAAATGTTGCCATAAAAGTCCAAGAGGATGTCCTCAAATGTCTCATTTTTCCTACTACCAAAAGCTGTTCAGTTTACTGTCAGAAAATAGTAAAGAAACCAGAAAATAGTCACATTTAAGAAGATGGGAATCAGAGAATTTGGAGATAAAAAAAAAAGACTCAAAGCAATTAGTTGATAACTAAAATAGTTGGAGATTATTTTTTTTTTCTTTATTGATTAATATTTTTAATTGATTCTGATTGATTGATTGATTTAATTGATTCTAATTGGTTTTTAATCTATTAATTGATGTAGCTCTAGCTCAATCCTTCAGTACAGTTTCAGGATGTAGACTGCCAAGGTGCTGGTGGCCCAACATCTTAAGATACTTTATGATGGTTTTTACTTGAAAGTGTTTCTGGTTGTATATGAGCCAAGAATATTTGTATGTGTATGGACATCCTGAGTCACAGGAGTGCTGAACAGTGCTAAGCCTCCTCCTTCCAGCATCACAGGAGAAGAACAGAAAGCATTGTCAGCACTGCAGAAGGACCAAAGCATCCTTATCCTGCCAGCGGATAAGGCAGATGCACGGTGGTCCTGAACACATCAGACTACGAGGCCAAGGTCAACAACTTGCTCAGTGACTCCAATACGTACGAGCGTCTGAAGAGAGACCCCACAAGAGGATATAAGAAGAAAATCATTAAGTATCTCTAAAACTTGGAGAAAGAGGGACTCATCAACAGACAGACGTACTACAGACTGTACCCAGGGGATGCCACTCCATGCATCTATGGGCTGCCCAAAATCCACAAACATTTTATTGTATGTAGCACAGATTCCATCACTTACAGTTTGGCCAAGCACCTCAAGTGGATTTTGGCTCCTCTAGTGGGTGACTCAGACCACCATGTGGAGAACACACAAGATTTTGTGAACAAGATCAAGGACCTTCAGCTGGAGGCAGATGAAACTATGGTGTCATTTGATGTGACATTGTTGTTCACCTGCATCCCCACCGCTGAGGCCGTCACAGCTGTGAGGCAGAGACTGCTGGAGGATGCGTCTCTACTTGAAAGGACCAAACTTACACCAGACCACATCTGCCAACTCTTGGAGATCTGTCTTAACACCACGTATTTCCTGTTTAGGGGGAATTACGACAGACAGATCCATGGTTGTGCAATGGGGTCTCAAGTATCCCCCATTGTGGCCAATCTGTACATGGAGCTAGTGGAGAAGAGAGCCTTGGCATCACTCACGGGCATCTCTCCCAGTCACTGGTTCAGATATGTCGATGACACATGGGTTAAAATCAGTCCAATTCTTGGACTGTGATGTTAAGATTGGAGAGAACAGGTAGCTCCAGACAGGGGTTTACAGAAAACCCACTCACACTGACCAATATCTGCTCTTTGGCTCAAACCAACCCCTTGAACACAAGCTCGGGGTGATCAGAACTCTTCAACACAGAGCCCTACAGGTGCCCACAACTACAGAGGGTAGGGTTAAAGAAGAACAACATGTACAGAAAGCCCTCACAGTATGTGGATACTCACGATGGTCCCAGGATAAAGTGCAGAAGTCCCAAAGAACAAAGAGACCAGATAGACAGGAGACAGAGCCAAGAAGAAGAGAAGTGTCTCTCCCTTTTTTAGCAGGAGTAAGGGAAAAACTACAGAGGATCTTCAGACAACACAAAATCCCAGTTTACTTTAAACCTGGTAACACCTTGAGACAAAAATTAGTTCACCCTAAGGACAGGATCCCTAGTTACAAACAAAGCAATGTAGTGTATTCTATCAGATGTCAGGAAAACTGTAACAAACAAAACATAGGTGAGACTAAGCAGCCGTTGCACAAAAGGCTATATCAGCACTGCAGAGAGGGTGCCAGTGGATCTCAGTCTGCAGTTCATCTCCACCTTAAAGACACTAACCACACATTTGAGGACAAGTGATTTAAAATCTTATCCAGAGAAAAGAAATGGTTTGATAGGGGAGTGAAGGAAGCATTGTATGTGAAACAGTTGAAACCCAGCCTTAACCGGGGAGGGAGTCTGAGACACGCTTTGTCCCCTGTTTACAATGTGGTACTCAGGTTAAAGCAGTTTCAGTCTTTTGTTCATGGTAGTGAGTCAGTCACATCGTCAGGAGAGTCGTCACATGCCATCCCATGTGCCATGTGGTGAGCACTGTGGTGCTAATAAAATAATTGCAGGAAGGACTTTCAGCTTTTGAAATGATATTTTTTTGTTGGTGGTAAAACAAAGGATCAGCAGATTAATGGTCAGTATGCAAACCCATCTATGTTAGAATTTGGACTTTTTGGGGTATATGTTCTGTTTTATTTTTATTTTTGTTTGCTTTTCTCTTCCTCTGTTTTTCTGCTTGGGTTGTCTCTGTCTTGGTTCTTGGTGGTGGGCGTTTCTCTCTGTCTGGCCACACCCTGGTTCTGGAAGTTTCACCTCACACCTGTTCTTGATTTGCAGCTAATCACCTGGGTGCTATTTAAGCCTCACAGTTTACTCTTGTCCCTTACCAGATCGAGGTGCCTTGTGCCTCTTTCCAGCTCAGGTCCTCGTGTTTTGTTTGCCTTGCTTTGATTGCCTCATTGTGTTTTTTGACTACCTGCCTGTGTACCTCGACCATGCCTAAGCCTGATGTTTTGGTTTCTGTTGCTTTTTTTGAACTGCCTTTCTGTGTACCAACTCCAGCATACAAACCCAGTAAACACTTTAACTCTACTGAGCTGTGACCCTGCATCTTGAATTTGTGTCCAGCCTGCTCTGCCAGTCAACATTGATAATCTGGACTGACAAATGAATCAAATTGATCTATGTGTTCCTGAAATCAGATGTTACAGTAACAGGAAGGGAAAGGGGGAAGTGGGGGGGTAGGGATGGGGGGAGAGAGGGGGTGTGCATCATGTGTGCAGATGAGATGAGTTCATATCAGTCAGATGAGTTTGTATCAGTTTCTGTCAGTGTGTACATAATGTCTGGAATTGCCTTGACAACATCAGACTGTAAGGGAGGGCAGAAAATAAAAGGGGCAGCCGAGGGGTTCACCAAGGCCATAGAAATTCTTCTGGAGGAAAACAGCGGGGCGTTTTGAACTTCGGACACTGATAAGCTGGCATGTTTAGGGTTAAGTAGAGAAACACATTTGCAGCTCCTCTAACCGACCAAATCCAATTTATGTGTTGTGTGTTGGGGGGGCGTGGCTGGCTGTTTTGGTGTTCTTTTCTTTGCTCTCCAGGTGGCATGAGGGCTGATTTGTCTGTGGAGAAAGTGCTGGCTGAAGAGTCCTCACCCTTATTAGCGTCATGTGGAACACCTGTGGCAGGGGCTCACGTGCGGCCTTGAAGACTTGCAGCTGAAGCGGATAATTGGATGGCGTTCTGCATATAAGTCATGTGTGATTTGAGCAGAGCTGCCGGGAACTCAACCTTGTGACGTTTGTTTGTGAGACGCTGAGGACCGCGCCTGGGTTTGACATATCGAGCCCGTGAAGCAGGGAAGGGTGAGGACACATGCTGTCAGCACACGCTAAAGGTAATTAAGTGATTAAGTAATTGTTGATAGTATCTTGGTGCTTGGTTACACAGTAAATTGAGATTGTGAGGAGAATTGTGCAGCTTGCTTCTCACTGCGGTGGCGTGCAGGATAAGTGATCCTCCACTTGTTGTGAGGGGCTGCTCATTTGCATAAAGTTAAAAAGAAACATTGACCTGAGTGTGTTGCTGATAGCGTGTGTTATGTGAAAGATAGAGTTGTACCTGCTGACTCACCTCACCTTTTCTTTGCTCCACAGAGAATCGGTTCGTCGTGTCCACCTGGGGGGTGTTTGTCGGTGGTAGTGGGTCCAGGAGCGCCGGGCTTTAATCCTTGCGGGCGCTGGAGAACGTGCCACTTATTACTCCACCAGAGGGACGCTTTTTATGTTTTACATTTGTAAGCACAGGTGAAAAAATAAATTGTTTCTGTTGGGAACCGCCTTCTGGTTATTTTTACCGCTGGGTTCTGTCAGACGCAGGTCCGCTCCTCAACCCGCGTCGACACATAACATTATGAGTATTCCCTGGTCTCCAACATCTTCCTTTGCAAGGTGCACATTTGGTCCGAGATGTTATCATTAATCATAACTCATTAATCATGACGGACAAGTGAGGGGTTGCAGTTCTGGTAGCAACCATCTTGCCAATTCTCTGGTAGGTCAGGGCAGCAAATAAACCAATAAGCACCAGCCCTCCCACAATAAAACCAAATATGAGGAAGTCTTTAATGTCCTCCACAGAGAGTGGTACCAAGCATGCAACACGCCACTTCTCCCAGGCGTTGAGAACATAGCCCACAGGGTAGGTTCTATCTGGGCACGCAGGATCCCCCAGCCCTGATTTTCTTGCTGAAAAAATGGTGTCAATAGCGTTCAGAGACCAGGATCAATTCCATGGTTAAATCCAAATATAGTTTGAAGAATTCACAGCCTGGTGAAGTAGGGACTTTGAAGGTTGGAGCAAAGATACAGGAGAGAGGAGGAGATGCGACTGGCCTCACCGGAGTCCCAAGCTCAAGTGGGATGATGAACTCATCCCATCTGCTCAAAGTGATGTTAATCAGTGAAAACACCTGCTGAGGTCAGTGGCTGCGAATAAACCCTGCAGCCTCTTAGATCTTTCTAGAATACTTTAGACATCACTGCCCTAATATGTTCTCCTTGAGTTGCTGGCTGTCTGAGTGGTGTCCAAAAAATGAGGTGGGCTTCATAGATAATTGGCAAAGCTTCTGGGGAAAACCTTGGGTTGTTAGGAGAGACGGCATCCATCCCACTTTGGATGGAGCAGCTCTCATTTCTAGAAATCTGGCCAATTTTCTTAAACCCTCCAAACCATGACTATCCAGGGTTGGGACCAGGAAGCAGAGTTGTAGTCTTACACACCTCTCTGCAGCTTCTCTCCCCCTGCCATCTCCCCAATACCCCATCCCCGTAGAGACGGTGCCTGCTCCCAGACAACCAACAACCAGTAAAAATCTATTTAAGCATAAAAATTCAAAAAGAAAAAATAATATAGCACCTTCAACTGCACCACAGACTAAAACAGTTAAATGTGGTCTATTAAACATTAGGTCTCTCTCTTCTAAGTCCCTGTTAGTAAATGATATAATAATTGATCAACATATTGATTTATTCTGCCTTACAGAAACCTGGTTACAGCAGGATGAATATGTTAGTTTAAATGAGTCAACACCCCCGAGTCACACTAACTGTCAGAATGCTTGTAGCACGGGCCGAGGGGGAGGATTAGCAGCAATCTTCCACTCCAGCTTATTAATTAATCAAAAACCCAGACAGAGCTTTAATTCATTTGAAAGCTAGACTCTTATGCCGCATTCACACCGGGCGCGATCACACGCTACAAATTTGCGTGGGTCGCCAGGCGATGGACGTGCTTCCTTCGCCCGGTGTGTCGCTCTGCTTGGGTGGACTTTCGCTGCGAAAATTCGCCCCGGTGCATCATCAAATAGGAGGAGCTTTCATTCCGCTCGCCGGCTCCGGTTGTCAGTCAAGTTAACATGACGGACCTTGATCACATGGAGCGAGTTGCTGTGGAAAGCTCCCAATACAGAGAGTATCATTATTTGCTCCAGGAGCTGTGTCTGGGTGACGGCCACTTTCAGCGGTCATTCCACCTCTGCGGGAGCCAGTTTGAGGACCTCCTGTCCCGTTCGCGCGCGCACATGTAAATAATGAAAAAAAAAAAGAAAGAAACTCCACTGCTTGCTGCAGCTGGCTCTTCCCCCCAAAAGCTCTGTCATAATTGTGTTTAGAAACCAGTCACCATTTGCTTTATTATACAGCTGTGTAGTTAATAAGTAAAATAATCTCCAGGACGATTCGCGCGCGCGCACGTAAAAGAAAAAGAAAAAGAAACTCCGCTCCCTGCTGCTGTGGTGCTGCTGTTCGCTCCAAAAACTCTGTCATGATTGTGAAATAAAGGACAAAAGAGACATAAGTCCTGCTCACAGGCTGCTACCAGATACAGGACATGTTCACATCTTCAGTCAAACTCCAGACATCTCCACGTCACTACATATTCAGTCGCTGATTGGTCATAGCGGCGCGACGAGATGAAAAAGTTCAGATTTTTGAACTTGGGGAGGAGGGCAACGCGACGTGACGCGACGCAATATCGCGCCACAAACGCGCAAAATGCTCAAAATCACTTCACTCGCATCGTTTCACTCGCGTCCATCGCATCACACTGCGCAGTTTGACGCCAAAACGCATCCTTACATAGGGATTACATGGCAACCTGTGGCTGCAGTCGCTCGCGTCGCGCCCGGTGTGAACGCGGCATTAGTCTTGTCCATCCAAATTGGAAGTCCCAAAAACCAGTTTTATTTGTTATCTATCGTCCACCTGGTCGTTACTGTGAGTTTCTCTGTGAATTTTCAGACCTTTTGTCTGACTTAGTGCTTAGCTCAGATAAGATAATTATAGTGGACGATTTTAACATCCACATAGATGCTGAGAATGACAGCCTCAACACTGCATTTAATCTATTATTAGACTCAATTGGCTTTGCTCAAAATGTAAATGAGTCCACCCACCACTTTAATCATACTTTAGATCTTGTTTTGACTTATGGTATGGAAATTGAAGACTTAACAGTATTTCCTGAAAACCCCCTTCTGTCTGATCATTTCTTAATAACATTTACATTTACTTTAATGGACTACCCAGCAGTGGGGAATAAGTTTCATTACAGTAGAGGTCTTTCGGAAAGCGCTGTAACTAGGTTTAATGATATGATTCCTTCTTTGTTATGTTCTCCAATGCCATATACCAACACAGTGCAGAGTAGCTACCTAAACTCTGTGAGTGAGATAGATTATCTCATCAATAGTTTTACATCCTCATTGAGCACAACTTTGGATGCTGTAGCTCCTCTGAAAAAGAGAGCCTTAAATCAGAAGTGCCTGACTCAGTGGTATAACTCACAAACTCGCAGCTTAAAGCAGATAACCCATACGTTGGAGAGGAAATGGCATCTCACTAATTTAGAAGATCTTCACTTAGCCTGGAAAAAGAGTCTGTTGCTCTATAAAAAAGCCCTCGTAAAGCTAAGACATCTTACTATTCATCACTAATTGAAGAAAATAATAACAACCCCAGGTTTCATTTCAGCACTGTAGCCAGGCTGACAAAGAGTCAGAGCTCTATTGAGCCGAGTATTCCTTAACTTTAACTAGTAATGACTTCATGACTTTCTTTGCTAATAAAATTTAACTATTAGAGAAAAAATTACTCATAACCATCCCAAAGACATATCGTTATCTTTGGCTGCTTTCAGTAATGCTGGTATTTGGTTTCTCTCCGATTGTTCTATCTGAGTTATTTTCATTAGTCACTTCCTCCAACCATCAACATGTCTATTAGAACCCCATTCCTACCAGGCTGCTCAAGGAAGCCCCTACCATTAATTAATGCTTCGATCTTAAATATGATCAATCTATCTTTATTAGTTGGCTATGTACCACAGGCTTTTAAGGTGGCAGTAATTAAACCCATTACTTAAAAAGCCATCACTTGACCCAACTATCTTAGCTAATTATAGGCCAATCTCCAACCTTCCTTTTCTCTCAAAAATTCTTGAAAGGGTAGTTGTAAAACAGCTAACTGATCATCTGCAGAGGAATGGTCTATTTGAAGAGTTTCAGTCAGGGTTTAGAATTCATCATAGTACAGAACCAGCATTAGTGAAGGTTACAAATGATCTTCTTATGGCCTCAGACAGTGGACTCATCTCTGTGCTTGTTCTGTTAGACCTCAGTGCTGCTTTTGATACTGTTGACCATAAAATTTTATTACAGAGATTAGAGCATGCCATAGGTATTAAAGGCACTGCGCTGCGGTGGTTTGAATCATGTTTATCTAATAGATTACAATTTGTTCATGTAAATGGGGAGTCTTCTTCACAGACTAAGGTTAATTATGGAGTTCCACAAGGTGGCATTTGAGACTGGAGTACACAGTGTGTATTTGCCAGAGACTCGACCTTGTGACCAGACGCGTGAGATCGTCGTCTCAAGAGCCATCTCATCATCAGTGGATGCAGAGAACGTCCAGGTTTGATGCTGGTCTGTGAAAGAGGAGGGGGTGAGGTCTCACGCTCGTCAGCACACTTCCTGAGGTACGTTAGATTTGTGACTAACATTTATACAGTCAGTAAATGTGATGTCCCTCACACCTTATTATATTGAGCTGTATGTTGGTCGTGTAATCAGCTTCCTCTGCAGTGGAGTTTTGTGAACTGGATGTTCCATGCCTGCAGGGTGGGAAGCTGATTAGTAATTAAGCCAGGAAGTGTTGCTGTTTGTGCACCTTTTGAGCGTTCTCTCTGTGTGTTGAGTGTGGACTCACATAATGATTCCTTCTTTCACAGACTCGGTTTGTCGCGGCCACCTGGGGGGTGTCGGCGGGGTCCTTGGGTCCGAATTGGTTCTGGCGCTGCTGGAGCGCACCGCAAATCCGCCACGCCAGACCGAGCACTTATTTGTTTGTATTTTTTCAACATCACTGTTATGTTTATTAAACTCTGTTATCCTTTGTACCGTGCTCTGCTTATTTTATACTGGGTCCTTCAAACGCTGGTCGGTTCTCCGGGCTGCGTCCGACACATAACACAGATGATACCCAGCTTCATCTATCCATGAAGCCAGAGGACACCACACCAATTAGTTTAAACTGCAGGAATGTCTTACAGACATAAAGACATGGATGACCTCTAATTTCCTGCTTTTAAATTCAGATAAAACTGAAGTTATTGTACTTGCCCCACAAATCTTAGAAACATGGGTCTAACCAGATCCTTTCTCTGGATGGCATTACCCTGACCTCTAGTAATGCTGTGAGAAATCTTGGAGTCATTTTTGATCACGATATGTCCTTCAGTGCGCATTAAGCAAATATGTAGGACTGCTTTTTACATTTGCACAATATCTCTAAATTAGAAAGGTCTTGTCTCAGAGTGATTGCTGAAAAACTAATTCATGCATTTATTTCCTCTAGGCTGGACTATTGTAATTCATATTATCAGGTTGTCCTAACAGTTCCCTGAAAAGCCTTCAGTTAATTCAAAATGCTGCAGCTAGAGTACTGACGGGGATTAGAAGGAGAGAGCATATTTCACGCATATTGGCCTCTCTTCATTGGCTTCCTGTTAATTAAGAATAGAATTAAAATTCTTCTTCTTACTTATAAGGTTTTGAATAATCAGTTCCATCTTATCTTAGGGACCTCATGTACCATATCACCCCAATAGAGCGCTTCGCTCTCAGACTGCAGGCTTACTTTGAGTTCCTAGGGTTTGTAAGAGTAGAATGGGAGGCAGAGCCTTCAGCTTTCAGGCTCCTCTCCTGTGGAACCAGCTCCCAATTCAGATCAGGGAGACAGACACCCTCTCTATTTTTAAGATTAGGCTTAAAACTTTCCTTTTTTGCTAAAGCTTATAGTTAGGGCTGGATCAGGTGACCCTGAAACCATCCCTTAGTTATGCTGCTATAGACTTAGACTGCTGGGGGTTCCCATGATGCACTGAGTGTTTCTTTGTCTTTTTGCTCTGTATGCACCACTCTGCATTTAATCATTAGTGATTGATCTCTGCTGTCTTCCACAGCATGTCTTTTGACTGATTCTCTCCCCTCAGCCCCAACCAGTCCCAGCAGAAGACTGCCCCCCTGAGCCTGGTTCTGCTGGAGGTTTCTTCCTGTTAAAAGGGAGTTTTTCCTTCCCACTGTCGCCAAGTGCTTGCTCATAGGGGTCGTTTTGACTGTTGGGGTTTTTCTGTAATTATTGTATGGCTTTTGCCTTGCAATATAAAGCGCCTTGGGGCAACTGTTGTTGTGATTTGGCGTGATATAAATAAAACTGATTTGATTTGATTTAATATCTATCTGTGTTGCAAATTTGGTGAGAATCCATGAAGTAGTTTTGGCATAATCCTTCAAAGTATCAGGTTTGACTGGCAAATCAGGCTGGGCACAAATGCAGGAAACAGAAACAGAGCTCTGTAGTTTTAAAGAATTAATTGAGACCTTAGCTGGAGTCAGTACACATAAAGGCAGCCCAAAATGAGCAACAGTAGAAAAAACATCAGGCTTGGGTGTGGTCGAGGCATACAGGCAGGTGGTCGAAAAACACGATGAGCCAATAACAGCAAGGCAAAAACACACAATCAGAGCTGGAAGGAAGGCACAAGGCACATGGATCTGCCGAAATGCATGAGCACACTGTGAGACTTAAATATCACCCAGGTGATGAGCTGCAAATCAAGAACAGGTGTGTCACAAAACTTCTAGAACCAGGGTGTGGCCAGACAGAGAGGAACCCCCACCAAGCACCAAGAGAGAGACAAGAGGGAACATGGACAGAGAAAACCCAAGCACACAACACACAGAACACAAAACCAATCCAACATAAAAATAAAACAAAACACATATCAAACAAAATCCAAATCCTGACACAAAGCCTATATAAAGTGAAACCTTGATCCAGAATCTGGATCTGGGCCACGTCAAAATTTCAGTGGAATCTTCCATGCCCTAATATCTATCTGTGTTGAAAATTTCTTCAAAATCTGTGCAGTAGTTTTAACATAATCCTGCTAACAGACAGACAATAAATAAATACCCAGGTAACAACCCAGTGCACAAAGTAGCCAAATGTCAAATTGTAAAATGTGCCTTGCTCACAAAAACAGCAGATTCCCTTCAACAGAAACGTCACATTAAACTGGTTGGTTTCATCCTCTCATACCCTTAAATGGCCACTCCGCCATGTTCACAAATAATATACTGACTGATGCCTGCGTGTTCTTTTTTTTTTTTTTTGCCGCATTTATTCCCAGAGCCAGAACACTGTTTTGGGAAACAATGCAAGTTCAGATGTACGATCCCATTTTCCAGTGACAGAAATGAAATGAAGGGCAGCACATTTGGTCTCACTGGGGTGTCACAAGAGATGAGATAAGATGAACCCACACTGAACTCCATATGGAAATGGGTCATTGCTAAAGCAAAAAAGCTCATTGCATCTGAAATATAAAAGTAGAAAATAGACATGTGTCCTACTTCTGAACAAACTTGTATCCCATTGGCCTTTCCACATAATGGTCTTCTTTGATCAGCCTTTCTGCAGAGCTGGAACATAAATGATGGGTTTCTGCTCACATACATTATATAAATGGGTACATGTACTGACTCTGTGTAGGTTTTAGGCACAAAGTGCAGATTATAAGTAGCAGAGCACTCAGCGAGCATGTAGCTCAGCCAAGATGGAACACGCCTGGAATTTACTGTTGAGATTAACGGTAATACATCAGCTTTGTAAATGTTTATTTCAGTGAATCAGATCTAGACCTTTTTCTGGATATACACAAAATGTCACTTTTCAATTGCCATAGGACAACCAAAATGAAGATTTCATCAAGATCACTGGAGTAGTTTGTGAAATTCCTTGAAATGTCAAAAAGGGGGAAATCCCAAACTTATGTTATAGAATGTAGAAATACAGTTGTATGCAAAGTTTTGGCACTAGCTGTCAGAGTGACAATGCCCCTGCTTTTGCAAATTCATGTCTTAAAATAGTAAATAAACATAAAGTAAAAGTAAAGTTATACAACCTCCGTCCCCTAATAAAGTTGTAATGAATATCAGATCTATTGGGATTGACTCACTTTTCAAACTCGCCTTGAGTAGCCATTCAAGGGAATGTAATTTGTAGGAAATGGCCTCAAGTAGCCATTCAAGGAATGGCTACTTGGTAGGAGTAATCATTCTGCTACATTTTTTAAAGGTTTTATTATTATTATTTAAGAGTTTTATGTGAAAGAATAAATAAATAAATTCAACCAAGACAGAAACAAGCTATTCTGAGACATTAACTCAAGCTCTTATTCCAACAGTTTGTTCCCTAAACTCATAAACTACCCATAGCCACCCGAACCCACACCTTTATCCACATTCACACAAAACAGCATATGTTTATAGTCATTCCAATTCTAAATATACCTGGATTTGTTTCAGATTGACATCCAAATGCGCTATTCAACAATATGGACAAGATGAAAAAAGTGTCCTTTGGGGACCTTAATCTTGATTAAGAGAGAGAAAGAAGATGAAGACATTACCAAATATTTCATATTTTGTCAGTAATTAGGCTGACATCTTCCTGCATCATTTCTTCATTAGTGTTCTGACTCTGATAAGGATCAAGGGCAACAAATGTGTTTAGTACATCTCCTAAGATATTATAAATTCTGATGGTAACACTGTCAGTCTAATGAATTTTAATTATATGCATGGAAGATGCTAATAGGCACTAATTCTCCCTATCATTAATATTCTCTCCTTAAAAAAAATACATATTTAATTGTATAGGCTACCAATTACCCTTTCGGACAAGCAGTTTATTAATTGGTAACAATCAACAAATGTTCGTCATTAGCTGTAAACTCAGTTAGCAGTTAACAGACCTTTTTCCATAGCAGTCATAGATGCATGTCTCCTGCGACACGTCTGCAAGACTGTATGGCTGTGAAAATAAATTATCTTTTTTTTCTTCCCCCTTTTCCCCCTTTTATAGTCACCAGGTCTCTTTGCAGAGAGAAGGCTGATCTTAGACAGAAGCGCTGGCTTGTTGTTTGTAATTGCCTTTGAATTTACTCACAATTGTCAGTACCTGCCAGTGTACTGGCGTCAATACTAAAACACCTACATTTTTTTTTAGGGGTTTATTGGTTTAGCTTTCGCTTCGGTTACGTGGCTACGGACGCGCCACCATCGCCTGGTGTGTCGCTCTGCTTTCACTGCGAAAATTCGCCCCAGTGCGTTGTCAAATAGGAGGAGCTTCCATTCCACTCGCCGGCTCCGATTGTCAGTCAAGTTAACATGAGAGACCTTGATCAAGGAGCGAGTTGTTGTGGAAAGCTCCTAATTTGGGGAGTATCATCATTTGCTGCAGGAGCTGCGTCTGGATGACGGTCACTTTCAGCGGTCCTTCCACCTCTGCAGGACCCAGTTTGAGGACCTCCTGTCCCGTTCACGCGCGCACATGTAAACAATTAAAACAAACAAAAAAAAAACTCCGCTGCTTGCTGTGGGGCTGCTCTTCACTCTTCCCCAAAAAACTGTCATAATTGTGTTTAGAAACCAGTCACCTTTTGTTTTATTATACATCTGTGTAGTTAATAAGTAAAATAATCCTCATGGACGATTTGCTCGCACGCGCACGTAAAAAAAAAAGAGAAAGAAACTCCACTCCCCCTCCTGTGGGGCTGCATTTCGCTGTTCCCCAAAAAACTCTGTCATAATTGTGTTTACAAACCAGTCACCATTTGTTTTATTATACATCTGTGTAGTTAATAAGTAAAATAATCTCCACGGACGATTCGCTCGCGGACGCACGTTAAAAAAAAGAAAAAAAAATCTTGCTCCCCCTGCTGCGGGGCTGCTGCTTGCTCAAAAACTCTGTCATAATTGTGAAATAAAGGACAAAAGAGACCTAAGTCCTGCTCACAGGCTGCTACCAGAGACAGAATATGTTCACATCTTCAGTCAAACTCCAGACATCTCCACGTCACTACATATTCAGTCCCTGATTGGTCATCGCGGCGCGACAAGATGAAAAAGTTCACATTTTTCAACTTGGGGAGGAGGGCAACGCAACGTGACACGATGCAATATCGAGCCACAAACATGCCAATCACTCAAAATCGCTTCACTCATGTCGCTTCATTCACGTCCATCGCGTTGCGCTGCGTGATTTGGCGCCAAAACGCATCCTTCCATAGGGATTACATGGCAACCTGTTGCTGCTGTCGCTCGCGTCACATCAATGCTGCTGACTGTGGTGTGTTCAGGTACACTGCAAAAGCAGTAACTCTCAGGGTCATGGAGTTTATGCGGCACTGCTTATAAAACTGAATACCTGCATCATTGTCCATTTTCTGATGTAGCTTATCATAGTATTAAAAAACTGACAGCACCAACATCAAATACAAATATTATTCACCAGAGCGACACAATTCAAGACATAAAACTGAAGGGACCTCGACGTAATCCTCAAAATACGAGAAAGTCAAGCATACAAATTGAAATCCTGATTGAGAATCTGGATCCAGATCACCTCCAAAATTTGTTCAGTCTTCCACTGCATAATATCTATCAGTGGTGCAAAAAAATCCCTGAAGTTGTTTTGATGTAATCCTTAAAAGCCTCACTCACTCATCTTCAACTCATCTTATGTCCTCCAAGGACATAATAAAATGAGTACTACAATAAGGAGTATAAGTAGAAATAAATGGTTACCTAAAAATTGATGCTATGAAAAGTGAGAGCTTTGCAGTATTTACAGTTAAATGAGCAGGTCATGTGGTCGTACATGATTCACAAGAGAATGTGCAATGGATCACAGAGTGTGGTGTAAGGAAAAATAGTCCAAGTGGGATGTGCGTTAATGTCACGTACAGAGTCAGACGATGTCGTCTGTTAATGTACGGTAGTGTGAGACAGTGTCTGTGTGTGTCAGTGGCCCTCCCAATGAGGCCAACTACAAATGGGTTAAAGGCTGTTCTTCAAGTGAGACATTTTAGTGCTGATCGACCGTAGTCTCTTAACAGAGGGGAGAGTGTCTAAAAGATCTTGGGGTGGGAGAGGTCAGCCACAATCTTTCCTGCTTGCCTCAGTTTCCTAGAGACACACAGGTCCTGCGGAGTTCGAAGATTGCCAGTCACCTTCTCAGAGTGGATGATACGCTGCAGTCTGTCTGTGTCTTGGTGGTGGCAGCAGCATACCAGATAGTGATGGATGAGGTGAGGATGGACTTGATGATGGCTGTGTAGACGTACACCATCATTGTCTTCAGCAGGTTGAACTTTTCTGCTGCCGCAGGAAGTGCATCCTCTGCTGGGCATTCTTAATCAGAGACCTGATGTTCAGCCCCCGCTTTAGGCCTTGTGGTGGATGATGTGCTATCATTGATATCATTGTGAGATATATAGATCACCTGGATATATGGGGAAGCGCAGTCTCGTTTGAACCCTGTATGATATCGTGGGATTTGACCACACTCTAAGAAATAAATCGAATTTAATGATAAAGTTAAGGTAACTTTTTCCACAACATTGTCAATTAAGTTCAAACAATATTGTAGATGAAATTAATTAAATCAAATGAAACATTATTACTTAAATCCCTAAAATTAACAATTGCAAGTACTGCTATTGAAAAAATAGTATTAATTACATTTAAAACCCTGTGTTTCACCGCCTGCATGCAGGATCAAGACTGCAGCTCCCAGTGCCATCATGCACCTGCTGTTTTCGCCTCTTCCCATCGCTGCAGGACTTTCCTTCCCGCCTGCGCTCGTTGCTTAAAGTGGGGATCAGCTCGCGCACACCAATTCCACTCTTTAGGCAAGGTGGCACTCCACAGTGGCACAGACAAGCTGAGACGGCTGTGGCGACCACCAGGCTGTAGGTTTTACATCAGAGTGACGTTCTCCTAGCCTCTGGCTAAAGAACCTTCCTCAGAGGCACGGGGGCAGTAACCCAGGCTGGGGGTTTAACATCAGGGTTTTCCTTCCCCTAGGTGGACCGCCTTAACAGGGCTAATGAGTCCCATCTACCCACTGCTATAACCCAATCAACTGGGAGGCTCGTGATGGCGGGAGCGCCTAGATCCTGTATAGGTCATGGAACTACCACTGCCAATGAGTAAACTCATTGTAAACTGTAAACTCTGCATGAACTGTGCGTGGCTGCATACCAGTGCACAAAGAAAAGTTTGAAATGTTCAAAACTTCTGGCACCCATTAGGGCCCCTTCACACATAGTACAAATAAGTACAACTCACGCTGACTCATGGCGGAACAGCTCGTATGAGCGAACAACGAAAACATCACACTGAGGGGCATGCATGCACGATGCCACTGTGACGGTTCGTGCACGTGGGAACACATAGTGCGAGCAGCTGCATGATGTGGTTACACATCACACAGCTACTGTGAATAAAAAATAAATAAAAAATAAAAAATACATGCTGCGACGGTTTCGTGCACAGTGCGAGTAGCTGCATCACATTGCGCTGCTGATGTGGAGAACAATAAAATAAAAAACAGCTGTATAATTAGTGAATATCACTGGGTTGATATAAATAATACCTAAAAGGGGAGGCAATACAGAACCTTGCTGTTAAAAAAAAATGCCACTCACGGGATTCAAACCTGTAAGCTCTGATTACCAGACAGAAACATTGCCACTGTGCTACCATTGCTGGTCTGTAATCAGTGTGGAAAAATGCCTGAAACCAACAAGGACATGGAGGAGGTGCTGTGTGCAACCGCTGCAGCTCGGCGCAAAGGCGAAAGACGTTTTATATTCCACATGAGGACAGCTGGCAGAGCACGCGCCCACTGAGGAAGTTCTAAGTTCAGTCCTTCCAAGCTTGGAACATGTCCTTCAGCTGGGACATCCAGGAGGAGAGATCTTTACAGCTGTGGCTGTGAGTGGACACGCCCCCTGTCTATTCAGAGCCCAGACCAACGTGTCATGCTGTGTTATGTGATCATTCATTTTTGGTATTTGTTATATAATTACATATGTAGTTATTGTCTTTATTGTAATTACACTCAACAAAAATAAACACAACACTTTTGGTTTTGCTCCCATTTTGTATGAGATGAACTCAAAGATCTAAAACTTTTTCCACATACACAATATCACCATTTCCCTCAAATATTGTTCACAAACCAGTCTAAATCTGTGATAGTCAGCACTTCTCCTTTGCTGAAAATCCATCCCACCTCACAGGTGTGCCATATCAAGATGCTGATTAGACACCATGATTAGTGCACAGGTGTGCCTTAGACTGCCCACAATAAAAGGCCACTCTGAAAGGTGCAGTTTTGTTATTGGGGGGGGGGGGGATACCAGTCAGTATCTGGTGTGACCACCATTTGCCTCATGCAGTGCAACACATCTCCTTCGCATAGAGTTGATCAGGTTGTCAATTGTGGCCTGTGGAGTGTTGGTCCACTCTCTCTCTTCAATGGCTGTGCAAGTTGCTGGATATTGGCAGGAACTGGTACACCTGTCGTATACGCCGGTCCAGAGCATCCCAAACATGCTCAATGGATGACATGTCCGGTCAGTATGCCGGCCATGCAAGAACTGGGACCTTTCAGCTTCCAGAATTGTGTACAGATCCTTGCAACATGGGGCCGTGCATTATCCTGCTGCAACATGAGGTGATGTTCTTGGATGTATGGCACAACAATAGGCCTCAGGATCTCGTCACGGTATCTCTGTGCATTCAAAATGCCATCAATAAAATGCACCTGTGTTCTTCATCCATAACAGACGCCTGCCCATACCATAACCCCACCGCCACCACCATGGGCCACTCGATCCACAACACTGACATCAGAAAACCGCTCACCCACACGACGCCACACACGCTGTCTGCCATCTTTCCTGAACAGTGTGAACCGGGATTCATCCGTGAAGAGAACACCTTTCCAACGTGCCAAACGCCAGCGAATGTGAGCATTTGCCCACTCAAGTCTGTTACGACGACAAACTGGACGTGAGGACGACGAGCATGCAGATGAGCTTCCCTGAGACGGTTTCTGACAGTTTGTGCAGAAATTCTTTGGTTATGCAAACCGATTGTTTCAGCAGCTGTCCGAGTGGCTGGTCTCAGACGATCTTGGAGGTGAACATGCTGGATGTGGAGGTCCTGGGCTGGTGTGGTTACACATGGTCTGCGGTTGTGAGGCTGGTTGGATGTACTGCCAGATTCTCTGAAACGCCTTTGGAGACGGCTTATGGTAGAGAAATGAACATTCAATACACGAGCAACAGCTCTGGTTGACATTCCTGCTGTCAGCATGCCAATTGCACGCTCCCTCAAATCTTACGACATCTGTGGCATTGTGCTGTGTGATAAAACTGCACCTTTCAGAGTGGCCTTTTATTGTGGGCAGTCTAAGGCACACCTGTGCACTAATCATGGTGTCTAATCAGCATCTTGGTATGGCACACCTGTGAGGTGGGATGGATTATCTCAGCAAAGGAGAAGTGCTCACTATCACAGATTTAGACTGGTTTGTGAACAATATTTGAGGGAAATGGTGATATTGTGTATGTGGAAAAAGTTTTAGATCTTTGAGTTCATCTCATACAAAATGGGAGCAAAACCAAAAGTGTTGCATTTATATTTTTGTTGAGTATATTTATATAACTGTCCTGCCGGTGGTTTCTGTGTTTGTAGTGTGTGCACTGAGCTGTCATCCAGCTGTCAGTGTGCTGTGATCAGCTGACAGGCCCATCTCCCTGCTGTGTGTGATCAGACCTTGCTGTCCGGCCCCCATGTGATCAGATCTGTACATACATATAAGCAAGGTTGGGTAGGATTACTTTGAAATGTAATCCAAAAGTAATCAGATTACAAGTAATCCAATATATGTACATACATACATGTAATCCACATGTATTCTTTCAAAGTAATCCTACCCAACCTTGCATATAAGCATTTTATGCAAGTGTGTGGCTTTTTAAAACTCCACAGTCGTGGGGGCATTTAGACAGATTTCACATCCAGCTCGTCAGTGATCATCTGCTGACTGTTTTTGTGTTAACAGTGTGAATGGCCACACATTTTGTAAGTGCCAAGCGAGCGGTGTTAGATGTTCGTGGTGTCAACTGGAATTTGGCCGACACCTGCCGCGAGAGGGCTCGATGGGCTCTCACAGCGCACACTCTGTCTTTCAATCACTGGTATGTGCAAATAGTTGTAGCAACAGGTATACGAGGCATTATAGGCAGCTACGATTTTACACGTTTTGCATACGATTCCTGCTTCATGCGCACTTCATGCGCACTTCATGCGCACTTCATGCGCACTTCATGCGCAAGTTGACCACATTCATACTATGTGTAAACGGGCCCTAAATTTAGCAAATTAGTCTTGAACATTGCACAACCAATTTGAAAACACTGCATGTCACTGCAAGTCATTGCGCAGCGCATTTGAACTTGAAATTGAGATTATGACGAAATGTTACATCTATAATAAACATAACTTTACAGATACATTATCTAACTCATAAGAAGGAATGAAAATGCAACAGTTATACCAATCCATTACAATATATATATATATATATATATATATATATATATATATATATATATATATATATATATATATATATATAATATATACATAATACCTTTGAGACAAGATCCATATGTGTTCTCCATGACATGACGTGCATGAGTTCTAAGAGACAATGCATCATCGGCTATGAAAGTATTATTTTATATAGTGTGGCATCCAGCGGGACAAAGTGGGTCACAATGGCACGACGAATTGTGCGGCAGTGCAAATTGTTTCAAGGTGCAAACACAGAACCCCCCATGAAACTGGTGCACAGCGGTGATGAAACGCTTTCTTTTATTACTGCCAGAATTATGTTTGTAGGAAGACATTTTTCTGCAAGGTCTTTGGTGTCACTAGTTGTCATAACTCTAGCTATGTCATTGGTTGACATGGAGGCAGCGTATAGTTTACCTAGCATTCATCACTGCATAGTGTCTTATGAAATATCACAACAGATATTATGTTATTCTTTTAACTGAGTATTCCTTACTGTAAATTTTGCCTGTTATTCATTAAAAAACACACCATTTTGCAATATATTGTGCTTAACTATTTCACCAGTTGGGAAACCATGACAGAGATAAGTTTGCTGTGGAGGACTATAAGGTAATGATCAGCTGCATAACGTGCATGATGTGACTTTATGTGCACTTTTGCACATAGCTTTGCACAGTGCACGTCACTGTGATAATGGTAATGTCTCCATTGTGGCTCCTGTATATCCGAGCCACAGGGTGATGGCACCTGCTGCACTGTCTGTCGCTACGCCACTGCAATGTCCATGTACATAACACAAGGCAGTGACTCAGCAGATAACAGATTTCACATGATCTTCATTACCAATTAAATTAATCGTCATCTCATAGTGTGATCTTGCTTCTTGCTGAGTCCATCTCTATATCTCGTTTTGCAACATTTTTACAAACTTTTGCCATGAGAAAGAGTAGAATGTATACAGTAAATTTTGCAGAGTAAATATACTCCTGCCAGATAACATTTGGTCCCAGTCCAAATAGAGTTAAATATACTCTATCACAGTGCTAATGTTGGTTGGGCCGCTGAAGAGGAGGTACTGCTGGCCCACCACCACCAGAGGGCGCCCCGCCTGGAGTGCGGGCTCCAGGCACCGGATGGGCGCTGCCGCTGAAGAGGAGCAGCCCAGGTGACAGCCGTCACTCATCACCTGAACAGCTGCACATCCTCAGCTGGGGGTATATCAGCTGGACGGCATCTCCATCTCATTGGCCGAGATATCGTTCTACCAGGAAGTAACGCACTCCGCCAGTCATCATATTTCTGAGGACTAACCTGTTTTTGCTTGTGCTTAAGACAGCTGGAAGACTGAACTTGATCATATCGGATAAGTACCCTCACTGCAATATTGTTTGTGACTAGAGGTGGAGGTGGTGTTTCCACCCTACGTGTTGCTGGGTGCAGCCGCACCCACATCTGACTGTTTCTGTTCCTCGCCAGCAGTACCGGAGTCCGACGAGCGGAGGCAGTGGCCACCTGGGAGGTTCGGGGACTTGCGCTCGCCAGTATTCATGGGGTTCGGTGGCAGAGGAAAATCGGTGGTTCCGGTTTCGACTCGGATGGACGTCTCCTATCGTCGAGCCTGCCCACACGTCACCAGTAGAATTGGTTTATTCTTACAATTGTGATCTGTTGTGTTTGTTGTGCGAATTCACAACAGTAAAACCTTGTTATTTGACTTCTTCATTGTCCGTTCATATGTGCGCCCCCTGTTGTGGGTCCGTGTTCCCCCTTTCCCCAACAGCTAAATCAGTTCTATCACAGTGTAAAATCAACTCTATCAGGCTGTGAATGACTCTTATTGGAGTTGAAAAACATGATTTGACAAGACGGTAGAGGTGATTTCACTCTATAATTAGGGAATAACCCTGTTGTGTCTGATGATTTGCAGGAAAAACATAGAAGTTCACATGTTTATTGAAGCATCCAGGGACACAACAATCCTGGCATTCTGAGCCTTTCTTTATTTCTGAGTGTCTGCAGCAGACACACATGATTTTTCCACAGTCTATCTTGATGCTTTCCAAAAGCGGCATTGGCTCTACCCACTATGAGTACAATTTCCTCATCCATCCTCACATTCTCAGACACGGTGCTGCCTCTTTGAAGCTCTTGCACATGTGGAGTAGTTCATCATTGTTCTTGATTTCTGAGGGCAGGAAAGCGGTAACTCGAACCCAAATAGGAATTTTGGAGGTTGATAGAGGCATTCAGTCTTCGTAATTTTAATTTTCAGGCTAAACTGGGCTTTGGCAAACTTGTCAAACAAATGTCTGTTAGGGTTCTCCCCAGAAAATTGTAGTATAGTGGTGCTGTTGACAATTATTGCTCTAGGCGGTGTGTGTTGCGCCAGCTTGGGTGATAAGCTATAGGATTTAATACCTCTAAAACATCATTGGCAAGCCCTAGTTTTAACAAATTTTGAGGGGTTTTAGATCAATTGAAAGCAAGATTAATAAACAAAAAAGACATTTATTTTGTAATATTTGTAATATCAAACTTTTTTGCATGTTTCTGTCTAAGTAAATAAATAAATAATGCTGAAAGGGTCATAAATACTGTTGAAAAGTTTAAAAACACAATATTTGATGTATATAGTATTTGCTCTCTTCTTCAAAATGAAACAGTACCTTTAGTCCAGTAAGGAAGAACTGTGTCAGTGTTTACAGTCAGTGTTAACACCGTAAACACTGACTGTAAATGTACATTTACACGCAGTAGCTTAGTTTTTCTGTCATCTTGACAGTTTTGTTTTTTCAACATTTTTGAGTGGGATTTCATTCCTTTTTTTTAACAGTATAAATAATAAACAGTGTTTAAACAAGAGCTGAACCAGGACTGATTTGATTTCTTTTAAGATGAAACCTGGATGAAAAACTTTCTGAATCAGTTTCACACTTTCCTGTGTCACTGAGGCTGTGTGGTAAAGATGATCGTTTATGATTGTTAAGTTGCTGGCTCCTTTTAACAGCATTTAGCGCTGTTCACACAAATAATATAAACAATAAACAGGTTGTACAGTTTGTAAACAGTTCCAATGTTAACTATTAACTTTTCATGTTAAAAGAGTGAAGTCTTACTCCTCCTCCTACCCCCTCTCCTCTCTTTCCCTTTCCTTCCCTTCCCCCTCCCCTTGCTTACACCATCTTGTTTTTCCTTCCTCCTTTGACCAAACCTGGAGCTTTTTGGAAACACGAAGCCTTTCAACTGTAAAATAAACCGTAAATTTTTGAATGCAACGTCAGTTACGGACACAAGATGAGCTCTGGATTATTTAATGAAAGATTTCGATAGAGTTTTTCTCAGGTGCACAGAGACGCTGGTTTTCAGCTGTGCTCTGCTGCACTCTGAGCTGCTCTTGTCTGTCAACAACAGACAAGAGAACCTCTTAGTGACTTTAATCAGGAGAGTCACGATTGATTGCCTTTGACAAAGGTTCATGAATATACTGTCAAAGCAAAAAAAAACATCGCGAGATGATGTCACATTGCTGTGATGAGACTATAATGGCACAGTGGCATTATTCCATTGTCTGGGGAGAACCCTATCAGTTTTCTGCACTGTGTGAAACAAGAGCACAACTCTCTCACAACTTTGACAGTGGTCTTTGATTTTGCTTTGAAGTGGAGACATTGAACAGGTCAGCTTCCTTTCTTGTCTGTATGTAAACTCCTTCAGTTGTCTCTTTGAAAGCTACCTAAAGCATGACTGATAACAAGGAAAACTTCATATTCACAAAAAGGAAAAGGCAGCATAAAAATATTAAGTACAAACCAGAGTTATTAAAGTTTTAGGTTGCTCTTTTCCCCCGTATATACTTGTACTTCATTGTTAATTCTGTTCATATTTCAGTCTTGTGGAATTATGATGCGCTATAGTATAAATCTGTGTGCTGAGTGTATGTAATTTGTGAACACGCACCTGTCTGTCTATTGTGGTTTATAAATACCAGAGGAAAATATATAGGGTTAATTTTGTCTCAAAGATATGCACAAAAACCCTTGAATACAAGCACAAAAGAACAATATCCGTAAGCGGAAAATATTATGAGAATAAAGTTGTATTTGTATGAGAAGTGATAACCCTGCAGACTGCCAGTTCCAGCCATCTCCTTCGAGTGCTATTAATCACTGGAACTACAGGGAAATTCCATATGGTTCCTCCTCCGGAATAGACACATTTTCTTGCATATTCTTTTCAAAGATCTAATACAAATGATAATGTGGTGGAGATGGGCCAAAAGATCAAGTGTTTCCTTATTTGTAAAAACCGATACTGAAGTACAACTTAACAAAGCTGTCTGTCATAAAATTAAGTCTTTATTCTCGTAAAATAAGTTTATTCTCATGATATTGCAAGTTTATTCTCGTAATATTATGCCTTTATTCTCATAATATTATGAGTTTTTTCTCATAAATTCTGAGTTTTTTTTCTCATAAAATTACTACTTTATTCTCATAACATTATGACTTTATTCTCAAAGTATAAAAAAAAAAAAAAACTCAATGTGGCTCTAAAACGCCATTGTAGGAATATAACAGTTACATTACAAAAATAAAAGACATCTCAGTATTCTTCTTCTTTCAGTTTATTGGCAGGTTATGCACTATTTGGTGCATTACTACTGCCTACAGTATAAAATCATGCAGTCTGTCTGTCCATATGCTGGCACAAATGCCAGAAGATTTCAAACACTTAAGAAGGCTGTGCAGAAAATAGCTTCAGCAGAGAGCGGAAGATACTCTTACCATTTCCTGTAAATTTTTATTTACACATATTTTGAGAACTAATCAGCAGCATAACAATCAGACCCTTACTGTCAATCGTCGACCTACCTTGCTAATATGACAGCTCCTGGCATAACGTCTATCTCTGTAGTTCGCCAGCTTCTCCTGCTGAGAGGAAAGTGCTCCAGAGAGTCATCAACATCACCCAAAAACTTAGTGATTGCCCTCTCCCCTCTCTTGAGGCCATTTACAGCACCCACTGCCTCAGGAGAGCCCAGAGCATCCTCAGAGACTCATCCCACCCTGGTTATCGCATGATTGACCTGTTACCCTTGGGGGAACACTTCCAAAACTAACAGACTGGAAAGCAGTTTTTAACCCCAGAGCTGTCATTGCACTTAACACTGCACAAACCTGAAAATAACTGTGCTTTAACACTCCACATAGATGTGCAATATTCTTTATGTGAATTATATAGTTTTTTTTTACTTTTTATTCTTAACTTATGTATATTCTGTGAAAAATATATATTTGTTGAAAACTTGAACGTACCATTCAACAAGGCAAAGCGGGATGCTGTTTTAACCCGCATGTCAGCTGTTTTTTTTAAGGGTTTAGTCACACATTAATTCTCTTTTAAAAGTTCCTTTTAGAGATTGACAGTTTTAAGACACTGAAAGAGTGTACAAACGTAATACTGATTATATGTTGTTCAAATTCAGCCAGAAGTCCGTGTAAATTGGGGGTTAAACAGCTGCCACACACACCCACCCACATACACACACAAAGTAAAAAAAAAGTACTTTCATTGAAAGAACACAAAGGAAAAGATAAAAAAAATAACATTGCACGTACCCAGTTTCCAATAAGTCCACAACAAAACAGCCCTCACGCATGCGTGTGATTCCCAGTGGCGATCCCCAGCAATGGAATGGTCCACTCGTCCTCAGTCACATCGGATCCACAGCCAGAGAGGCCATTTTCAAGTTCCACTCAGGCCAGAGAATAATGTTCAGATCCACTTCCTCTCAAGTTCTGATCAGACATTATCACGCAGGCGCGCGCATAATTCTTGATCACAGCTCTGCCCTGTGGCACATTAGAGAGTCCATTATATCCTGAAAATCACATCTTCTGAGATTTTCCAATACTAGACATACATCTGCGTGTCCAGGCATGTCCATTATCACAGCAGCAGTAAAACCAGCAGCTGTGACAACAGCAGCTTCATCACACTTTAGTTCCAAATCTGACAGACTCTGAAAAAGTTAAGAGTTTTGGGTTGAAGTGTGTCGTCTTTATATTACAATATAAAGCGCCTTGGGGCAACTGTTTTGTTTGATTTGGCGCTATATAAAAAAATTGATTGATTGATTGATTCAAAGAAAAGCTCTGAAACTTCATTATCAGACATAACCGCATTTGTCTCCGTCTGTCTCTCTTGGTCTGGGATGTTTCTATTATACTATTAACTACATCACACGCAGATAAATGCAGAGAATTGACGAGAAACTGTTTGCAGGCATACATTTCAAAATGAGAAAATATTTGCACAAAAACAATAAAGTTCATCAGTTTGAACATTAAATATCTTGTCTTTGTGGTGTATTCAATTGAATATAGGTTGAAGAGGATTTGCAAATCATAGTATTCTGTTTTTATTACATTTTAGACAATGTCCCAACTCATTGGAATTGGGGTTGTGTATTACAGCAGAGAGATGCCTTCAGCTCTGAGCCTGACGTGTGCAATGACGCGTTACTGCGCATGAGACCACACAGCTGCCGTGGTATATAGAGATGATGGAGACAATAGTATACAATATTTATGTCGCCCATGGGAAAAGAATGGACAAATATCTGTACTGTAAGGTCTATTGTGGATATAACAGCCTTTCCAGATTTGCGGCGGCGTGTGTGCAGTAGTGCACAGTGCTTTCGGTTTGATAGCCACTGTTCACATTCACTATACAGATGAAGCATGCCACATACATATCAACAGTTCCTTGCACTCTAGGGGATGACATTTTAGGTGGACATTATTAACGTGCAGGTGAGGTCATAACCGGCAGGCTTTGCCATGCCAGATCCATCTCGATTTCCCTCATATGCACTGAAATCATTTTGGGATCCCTGTTTTTCCCACCATCAGAATATGTAAATTGCAGTCAGATGGTGCTCAAATTGCACAGGGACCGCCAGTTGGATAGGTTCCCATCTCGACGACGCCCAGAGGGTTTTGAACATGTGCCTAACAGTTGGGGCCATTGGCTGATTTTGACAACTGTGTGGACTCTCCACAGATGGCTATCAGAAACGGTTTCGAACTGCTACTGGCACTTTTCGGATGTGGTCCGAATCGTCATTCTGATGCATTTTGCCTCATTCTGGCTATGTGTGACGGGGGTATTACAATTTGGTGTGTGTCGCTGGTGCTTTGACGTCACATTCCAACACCAACTTTAAATAAGAGTCCCAAAATTGTCTCATTCCACTTGCAAAAAACAGTCCTGACGATGTTGTGCACTGACTGTTGTGTACAGACTGGTCATCTGCTGTCCTCACTCCAGTGAAAAATCCTTCATCATCTTCATCCTAACAGCTCTTCATGATTCCAGATGGCGTACAGTGTAGTGGATTATTTTTTTGTGTGTGTGTGTTTAGAAAAATTAGCACAGTCCGTCCGTCAGCAAAACAAACTCCGCGTGCAGTAGGACAAAAACGTATGTAACCAAATTTACATGCTAAATGGAACCAAATTTGCACACTAAATGCAATACACACAATGGGACAAATAATTCATGTCACGTGACATACAAAGCACCAATCAAAAAATGACAAGGATCCACTCAGCCACGATAAGTCTGATTTGTTGCTTGTCTTTAGTGTCTTTTAAACAGCAATGAATATGAGAGTCTCAACCTCAATTTCACTGTACTTGTGCAATAGCAATTAAAGATATTCTGATTCTGATTCCCTACAGGAAGGCAGTGTTGCACTGTATGACAAACGTATGTCATGCGCTGACAGTACATATCAATCTTCTTGCACTGTGTGAAGTTGGGTTGGCTTCACTCCCAGTGAGGACTGAGCAGCTTTCTTTCTGTCTTTCCTTGTAAAGCAGATGTCCTCCAACCTCGTTCTAGAAAGGGCAGAGAGGGTGCAGGCTTTCTTTGCAACCACCCACTCCCCAGGTGATTTCACTGATTAACTGAGCCTGCACCCTCTTGGCCCTTTTTGGAATGACTTTGAGACGTCTGGTTAAAGCTTCATTGTGTCTGCAAGGTTTTTTTATATATATATATTTTTGTGTATATGGCATGATGTTTGTTTGCTTGTGTAAAAGGGGTCTCACTTCTGGATACTGCTGCCCCGGTTAGCCTTCTGTCAATTTATTTACTAATGAGGCCCCATCCTGATTATGAAGCATTTGATCTCTTTACCAGTTGTAATATCATGAATGAGACAGCTTATCTCTGTGAATATAATTTACCCAGAATTGTATTTAGATTATCTGGGTGCAGAACGTTCTGTTCTGCCCTACATTTGTTTGTAACCATTTTCTGGAAGGCATCTGTTTTTGGGACAGAAAAGAACTGATTAGCTTTCATGTTATCTTTTGGCGTGTGTTTTAATGTTACAGATGTTTGAGAGATAAAAGGAAAAAACATGAGTATGTGCAGTGAAACCCAACAAGTGCCCCCATCCACAGGGCACGAGAGGTCACTGAATGGTTTTGATGAGTATGAAAATGATGAGCATCATATGGTGTGGCTGTCACACTCACCAGATCTCAACACAGTTTACACCACCATCATCAAAACATCAACTAATAGAATATCTTTTGGAAGAATGATGCATTCTGGTTGCAACTAATGATTATTTTTTATAATCAATCTGTGGATTATTTGAATTAATCAAATAATATATAAAATTAGTATTAGTTTATTGACTATTTTGTAATTAGTAGATTGTCTTTTGGTTAATTTAGCAGCAAATCATAATCTATATATTAACCCTCTGGGGTTCAAGGGCATTTTTTGGACAGTTCACTCACCTGTTAACAGCTCTCCCTGCATCCCACAATCAAGTTTTATGTCTCTTTTTTTACAGGACAACCTGTGCTTTCAGAATATATATGCTTTTGATGTGTTTTATAAGTGTAATAAAGGTTTACAATCAGAAATAAGAAACAAAAAAGTAAAGCAAAAATAATTTTCCACACACATTAATTCAAAACACACAGCAAACTATAATAAACAACTGTTTTGACACTTTATGAAGGTAATTTGAGGTCTTGTGTGAAAGACTGTACAAAAAAAGGTTCAAACAATAAACAGAAATGCACATTTTGAACAATACAACCCCTGGCAAAAATTATGGAATCACCGGCCTCGAGGATGTTCATTCAGGTTGTTTAATTTTGGTAGAAAAAAAGCAGATCACAGACATGACACAAAACTAAAGTCTTTCAAATGGCAACTTTCTGGCTTTAAGAAACACTATAACTTTTTACTTTTTAGACCAAGCAGAGCAAAAAAATATGGAATCACTCAATTCTGAGGAAAAAAATTATGGAATCACCCTGTAAATTTTCATCCTCAAAACTACACCTGCATCAATCAATCTGCTCGTTGACATTGACCCTGGTGCCATGACATTGACCCTACGTGTCTTCTTGCAAGGAATGTTTTCGCAGTTTTTGCTCTATGGCAAGATGCATTATCATCTTGAAAAATGATTCATCATCCCCCAAACATCCTTTCAATTGTCCAAATATCAACGTAAACTTGTGCATTTATTGATGATGTAATGACAGCCATCTCCCCAGTGCCTTTACCTGACATGCAGCCGCCATATCATCAATAACTGGAAATTTACATGTTCTCTTCATGTAGTCATCTTTATAAATCTCATTGGAACGGCACCAAACAAAAGTTCCAGCATCATCACCTTGCCCAATGCAGATTCGAGATTCATCACTGAATATGACTTTCATTCCAGTCATCCACATCCACGATTGCTTTTCCCTTAGCCCATTGTAACCTTGATTTTTTTCTGTTTAGGTGTTAATGATGGCTTTTTGTTTAGCTTTCTGTATGTAAATCCCCTTTCCATTAGGCGGTTTCTACAGTTCGGTCACAGACGTTGACTCCAGTTCCTCCCATTCGTTCCTCATTGGTGTTTTGTTGTGCATTTTTCGATTTTTGAGACATATTGCTTTAAGTTTTCTGTCTTGACGCTTTGATGTCTTCCTTGGTCTACCAGTATGTTTGCCTTTAACAACCTTCTCATGTTGTTTGTATTTGGTCCAGAGTTTAGACACAACTGACTGTGAACAACCAACATCTTTTGCAGCATTGCATGATGATATTACTCTCTTTTAAGAGTTTGATAATCCTCTCCTTTGTTTCAATTGACATATCTCGTGTTGGAGCCATGATTCATGTATACGATGCCGTTCCAATGAGATTTATAAAGATGGCTGCCTGAAGAGAACATGTAAATTTCCACAGTCATTGATGATATGGGGCTGCATGTCAGGTAAAGGCACTGGGGAGATGGCTGTCATTACATCATCAATAAATGCACATTTACATTGATATTTTGGACACTTTTCTTATCCCATCAATTGGAAGGATGTTTGGGGATGATGAAATCATTTTTCAAGATGATAATGCATCTTGCCATAGAGCAAAAACTGTGAAAACATTCCTTGCAAAAGACACATAGGGTCAATGTCATGGCCTGCAAATAGTCCGGATCTTAATCCAAATGGTCCATGACAAGGCTCCAACCTGCAAACCTGATCTGGCAACAGCAGTCAGAGAAAGTTGGAGCCAGATTGATGAAGAGTATGATTTGTCACTCATTAAGTCTGTACCTCAGAGACTGCAAGCTGTTATAAAAGCCAGAGGTGGTGCAACAAAATACTAGTGATGTGTTGGAGCGTTCTTTTGTTTTTCATGATTCCATAGTTTTTTCCTCAGATTGAGTGATTACATATTTTTTTCCCTCTGCTTGGTCTAAAAAAGTAACCGTTACTGACTGCCACAATTATTTTTCCTGATTTCTATAGTGTTTCTTAAAGCCAGAAAGTTGCCATTTGAAATGACTTTAGTTTTGTGTCATGTCTGTGATCTGCTTTTTTTCTACAAAATTAACAACTGAATGAACATCCTCCGTGGCCGGTGATTCCATAATTTTTGCCAGGGGTTGTAGTGTAACAGTATGGCTTTGGTGTGCTCTTCAGCTTGGAAAAAAGTGAAAAAAATCAGAGTTCCGAACTGTACAGCAGCTCTGGTAAGATCTCATAAGATTTGAGACATAAGATTTGGTGTGCATCCTGTGTTTTTCGCCCCGTGTGAGGACGAGCTTTGTCATGTTAAAGAATTGCATCTTTTCCAGGATGAACACACACCAACCATCAAGTGTCCACATATCAGTTGACACTGACAGTGTTATCAGGTTCTAAAAAAGCAGTGAGGACTATGCAATTGCACCCACACTTGATGCTGTATATCATGGGCCTGGTCATGCAGATTCGTCGTGACATGCATGTATGTCGCTATTTTTTTACAGTCTATTGTGCGTATATTTTAAGTCAAACTGTGATTCTACGCATCCCTGAAATTGCAGGTGAAAACTGTTTGGCGTAGCCACAGTCATTAAAGATTATTTTTGTGGCAGTTTTCACTTCAATATCTTGCTTATTTACTGAAATTATTGGGTTGGAGGCAGAACTTTCAGCCGACCCTCATATAAAGGATATAATGTGACAAAAATGCAAATGGCATTCATGGAAAAGCTATGGAAGAAAATCTTGCACACAATTTTGTCTCTTTCTAAGACACAAAAAGAGAGAATACAAAATTTGAACATATTTCATCATGTTCAATTAATCTGTTGATTCTTTTCTGTATTAAAACTATCAATCTTTAAAAGGAACTTTTAATCCTTTAGTTGTTTGGGCCATAAAATGTTGCCATAAAAGTCCAAGAGGATGTCCTCAAATGTCTCATTTTTCCTACTACCAAAAGCTGTTCAGTTTACTGTCAGAAAATAGTAAAGAAACCAGAAAATAGTCACATTTAAGAAGATGGGAGATCAGAGAAATTTGGAGATAAAAAAAAAAGACTCAAAGCAATTAGTTGATAACTAAAATAGTTGGAGATTATTTTTTTTTCTTTATTGATTATATTTTTAATTGATTCTGATTGATTGATTGAGTTAATTGATTCCTAATTGGTTTTAATCTATTAAGTGATGTAGCTCTAGCTCAATCCTTCAGTACAGTTTCAGGATGTAGACTGCCAAGGTGCGGTGGCCCAACATCTTAAGATACTTTATGATGGTTTTTACTTGAAAGTGTTTCTGGTTGTATATGAGCCAAGAATATTTGTATTGTGTATGGACATCCTGAGTCACAGGAGTGCTGAACAGTGCTAAGCCTCCTCCTTCCAGCATCACAGGGAGAAGAACAGAAAGCATTGTCAGCACTGCAGAAGGACCAAAGCATCCTTATCCTGCATCGGATAAGGCAGATGCACGGTGGTCCTGAACACATCAGACTACGAGGCCAAGGTCAACAACTTGCTCAGTGACTCCATACGTACGAGCGTCTGAAGAGAGACCCCACAAGAGGATATAATAAGAAAAATCATTAAGTATCTCTAAAACTTGGAGAAAGAGGGACTCATCGACAGACAGGACGTACTACAGACGTACCCAGGGGATGCCACTTCCATGCATCTATGGCTGCCCAAAATCCACAAACATTTTATTGTATGTAGCACAGATTCCTCACTTAACAGTTTGGCCAAGCACCTCAAGTGGATTTGGCTCCTCTAGTGGTGGACTCATACCACCATGTGGAGAACACACAAGATTTTGTGAACAGATCAAGGACCTTCAGCTGGAGGCAGATGAAACTATGGTGTCATTTGATGTGACATTGTTGTTCACCTGCATCCACACCGCTGAGGCCGTCACAGCTGTGAGGCAGAGACTGCTGGAGGATGCGTCTCTACTTGAAAGGACCAAAGCTTACACCAGACCACATCTGCCAACTCTTGGAAGATCTGTCTTAACACCACGTATTTCCTGTTTAGGGGGGAATTACGAACAGACAGATCCATGGTTGTGCAATGGGTCTCAAGTATCCCCCATTGTGGCCAATCTGTACATGGAGCTAGGGAGAAGAGAGCCTTGGCATCACTCACGGGCATCTCTCCCAGTCACTGGTTCAGATATGTCGATGACACATGGGTTAAAATCAGTCCAATTCTTGGACTGTGATGTTTAAGGATTGGAGAGAACAGGTAGCTCCAGACAGGGTTTACAGAAAACCCACTCACACTGACCAATATCTGCTCTTTGGCTCAAACCAACCCCTTGAACACAAGCTCGGGGTGATCAGAACTCTTCACACAGAGCCCTACAGGTGCCCACAACTACAGAGGGTAGGGTTAAAGAAGAACAACATGTACAGAAAGCCCTCACAGTATGTGGGATACTCACGATGGTCCAGGATAAGTGCAGAATCCCAAAGAACAAAGAGACCAGATAGACAGGAGACAGAGCCAAGAAGAAGAGAAGTGTCTCTCCCTTTTTTAGCAGGAGTAAGGGAAAAACTACAGAGGATCTTCAGACAACACAAAATCCCAGTTTACTTTAAACCTGGTAACACCTTGAGACAAAAATTAGTTCACCCTAAGGACAGGATCCCTAGTTACAAACAAAGCAATGTAGTGTATTCTATCAGATGTCAGGAAAACTGTAACAAACAAAACATAGGTGAGACTAAGCAGACCGTTGCACAAAAGGCTATATCAGCACTGCAGAGAGGGTGCCAGTGGATCTCAGTCTGCAGTTCATCTCCACCTTAAAGACACTAACCACACTTTGAGGACAAGTGATTTAAAATCTTATCCAGAGAAAAGAAATGGTTGATAGGGGATGTGAAGGAAGCATTGTATGTGAAACAGTTGAAACCCAGCCTTAACCGGGGAGGGAGTCTGAGACACGCTTTGTCCCCTGTTTACAATGTGGTACTCAGGTTAAAGCAGTTTCAGTCTTTTGTTCATGGTAGTGAGTCAGTCACATCGTCAGGAGAGTCGTCACATGCCATCCCATGTGCCATGTGGTGAGCACTGTGGTGCTAATAAAATATTGCAGGAAGGACTTTCAGCTTTTGAAATGATATTTTTTTGTTGGTGGTAAAACAAGGATCAGCAGATTAATGGTCAGTATGCAAACCCATCTATGTTAGAATTTGGACTTTTTGGGGTATATGTTCTGTTTTATTTTTATTTTTGTTTGCTTTTCTCTTCCTCTGTTTTTCTGCTTGGGTTGTCTCTGTCTTGGTTCTTGGTGGTGGGCGTTTCTCTCTGTCTGGCCACACCCTGGTTCTGGAAGTTTCACCTCACACCTGTTCTTGATTTGCAGCTAATCACCTGGGTTGCTATTTAAGCCTCACAGTTACTCTTGTCCCTTACCAGATCGAGGGCCTTGTGCCTCTTTCCAGCTCAGGCCTCGTGTTTTGTTTGCCTTGCTTTGATTGCCTCATTGTGTTTTTGACTACCTGCCTGTGTACCTCGACCATGCCTAAGCCTGATGTTTTGGTTTCTGTTGCTTTTTTTGAACTGCCTTTCTGTGTACCAACTCCAGCATACAAACCCAGTAAACACTTTAACTCTACTGAGCTGTGACCCTGCATCTTGAATTTGTGTCCAGCCTGCTCTGCCAGTCAACATTGATAATCTGGACTGACAAATGAATCAAATGATCTATGTGTTCCTGAAATCAGATGTTACCAGTAACAGGAAGGGAAAGGGGGAAGTGGGGGGGTAGGGATGGGGGGCGAGAGGGGGTGTGCATCATGTGTGCAGATGAGATGAGTTCATATCAGTCAGATGAGTTTGTATCAGTTTCTGTCAGTGTGTACATAATGTCTGGAATTGCCTTGACAACATCAGACTGTAAGGGAGGGCAGAAAATAAAAGGGGCAGCCGAGGGGTTCACCAAGGCCATAGAAATTCTTCTGGAGGAAAACAGCGGGGCGTTTTGAACTTCGGACACTGATAAGCTGGCATGTTTAGGGTTAAGTAGAGAAACACATTTGCAGCTCCTCTAACCGACCAAATCCAATTTATGTGTTGTGTGTTGGGGGGGCGTGGCTGGCTGTTTTGGTGTTCTTTTCTTTGCTCTCCAGGTGGCATGAGGGCTGATTTGTCTGTGGAGAAAGTGCTGGCTGAAGAGTCCTCACCCTTATTAGCGTCATGTGGAACACCTGTGGCAGGGGCTCACGTGCGGCCTTGAAGACTTGCAGCTGAAGCGGATAATTGGATGGCGTTCTGCATATAAGTCATGTGTGATTTGAGCAGAGCTGCCGGGAACTCAACCTTGTGACGTTTGTTTGTGAGACGCTGAGGACCGCGCCTGGGTTTGACATATCGAGCCCGTGAAGCAGGGAAGGGTGAGGACACATGCTGTCAGCACACGCTAAAGGTAATTAAGTGATTAAGTAATTGTTGATAGTATCTTGGTGCTTGGTTACACAGTAAATTGAGATTGTGAGGAGAATTGTGCAGCTTGCTTCTCACTGCGGTGGCGTGCAGGATAAGTGATCCTCCACTTGTTGTGAGGGGCTGCTCATTTGCATAAAGTTAAAAAGAAACATTGACCTGAGTGTGTTGCTGATAGCGTGTGTTATGTGAAAGATAGAGTTGTACCTGCTGACTCACCTCACCTTTTCTTTGCTCCACAGAGAATCGGTTCGTCGTGTCCACCTGGGGGGTGTTTGTCGGTGGTAGTGGGTCCAGGAGCGCCGGGCTTTAATCCTTGCGGGCGCTGGAGAACGTGCCACTTATTACTCCACCAGAGGGACGCTTTTTATGTTTTACATTTGTAAGCACAGGTGAAAAAATAAATTGTTTCTGTTGGGAACCGCCTTCTGGTTATTTTTACCGCTGGGTTCTGTCAGACGCAGGTCCGCTCCTCAACCCGCGTCGACACATAACATTATGAGTATTCCCTGGTCTCCAACATCTTCCTTTGCAAGGTGCACATTTGGTCCGAGATGTTATCATTAATCTAAACTCATAATCATGACGGACAAGTGAGGGGTTGCAGTTCTGGTAGCAACCATCTTGCCAATTCTCTGGTAGGTTCAGGGGCAGCAAATAAACCAATAAGCACCAGCCCCTCCCACAATTACAACCAAATATGAGGAAGTCTTTAATGTCCTCCACAGAGAGTGGTACCAAGCATGCAACACGCCACTTCTCCCAGGCGTGAGAACATAGCCCACAGGGTAGGTTCTACTCTGGGCACGCAGGATCCCCCAGCCCTGATTTCTTGCTGAAAAAATGGTTGTCAATAGCGTTCAGAGACCAGGATCAATTCCATGGTTAAATCCAATATAGTTTTGAAGAATTCACAGCCTGGTGAAGTAGGGACTTTGAAGGTTGGAGCAAAGATACAGGAGAGAGGAGGAGATGCGACTGGCCTCACCGGAAGTCCCAAGCTCAAGTGGGATGATGAACTCATCCCATCTGCTCAAAGTGATGTTAATCAGTGAAACCACCTGCTGAGGTCAGTGGCTGCGAATAAACCCTGCAGCCTCTTAGATCTTTCCTAGAATACTTTAGACATCACTGCCCCTAATATGTTCTCCTTGAGTTGCTGGCTGTCTGAGTGGTGTCCCAAAAAACTGAGGTGGGCTTCATAGATAATTGGCAAAGCTTCTGGGGAAAACCTTGGGTTGTTAGGAGAGACGGCATCCATCCCACTTTGATGGAGCAGCTCTCATTTCTAGAAATCTGGCCAATTTTCTTAAACCTCCAAACCATGACTATCCAGGGTTGGGACCAGGAAGCAGAGTTGTAGTCTTACACACCTCTCTGCAGCTTCTCTCCCCCTGCCATCTCCCCAATACCCCATCCCCGTAGAGACGGTGCCTGCTCCCAGACAACCAACAACCAGTAAAAATCTATTTAAGCATAAAAATTCAAAAAGAAAAAATAATATAGCACCTTCAACTGCACCACAGACTAAAACAGTTAAATGTGGTCTATTAAACATTAGGTCCTCTCTCCTTCTAAGTCCCTGTTAGTAAATGATATAATAATTGATCAACATATTGATTATTCTGCCTTACAGAAACCTGGTTACAGCAGGATGAATATGTTAGTTTAAATGAGTCAACACCCCCGAGTCACACCTAACTGTCAGAATGCTTGTAGCACGGGTCCGAGGGGAGGATTAGCAGCATCTTCCACTCCAGCTTATTAATTAATCAAAAACCCAGACAGAGCTTTAATTCATTTGAAAGCTAGACTCTTATGCCGCATTCACACCGGGCGCGATCACACGCTACAAATTTGCGTGGGTCGCCAGGCGATGGACGTGCTTCCTTCGCCCGGTGTGTCGCTCTGCTTGGGTGGACTTTCGCTGCGAAAATTCGCCCCGGTGCATCATCAAATAGGAGGAGCTTTCATTCCGCTCGCCGGCTCCGGTTGTCAGTCAAGTTAACATGACGGACCTTGATCACATGGAGCGAGTTGCTGTGGAAAGCTCCCAATACAGAGAGTATCATTATTTGCTCCAGGAGCTGTGTCTGGGTGACGGCCTCTTTCAGCGGTCATTCCACCTCTGCGGGAGCCAGTTTGAGGACCTCCTGTCCCGTTCGCGCGCGCACATGTAAATAATGAAAAAAAAAAGAAAGAAACTCCACTGCTTGCTGCAGCTGGCTCTTCCCCCCAAAAGCTCTGTCATATTGTGTTTAGAAACAGTCACCATTTGCTTTATTATACAGCTGTGTAGTTAATAAGTAAATAATCTCCAGGACGATTCGCAGCGCGGCGCAGTAAAAGAAAAAGAAAAAGAAACTCCGCTCCCTGCTGCTGTGGTGCTGCTGTTCGCTCCAAAAACTCTGTCATGATTGTGAAATAAAGGACAAAAGAGACATAAGTCCTGCTCACAGGCTGCATACCCAGATACAGGACATGTTCACATCTTCAGTCAAACTCCAGACATCTCCACGTCATACATATTCAGTCGCTGATTGGTCATAGCGGCGCGACGAGATGAAAAAGTTCAGATTTTTGAACTTGGGGAGGAGGGCCAACGCGACGTGACGCGACGCAATATCGCGCCACAAACGCGCAAAATGCTCAAAATCACTTCACTCGCATCGTTTCACTCGCGTCCACGCATCACACTGCGCAGTTGACGCCAAAAAGCATCCTTACATAGGGATTAATGGCAACCTGTGGCTGCAGCGCTCGCGTCGCGCCCGGGTGTGAACGCGCATAGTCTTGTCCATCCAAATTGGAAGTCCAAAAACCAGTTTTATTTGTTATCTATCGTCCACTGGTCGTTACTGTGAGTTTCTCTGTGAATTTTCAGACCTTTTGTCGACTTAGTGCTTAGCTCAGATAAGATAATTATAGTGGACGATTTTAACATCCACATAGATGCTGAGAATGACAGCCTCAACACTGCATTTAATCTATTATTAGACTCAATTGGCTTTGCTCAAAATGTAAATGAGTCCACCCACCACTTTAATCATACTTTAGATCTTGTTTTGACTTATGGTATGGAAATTGAAGACCTTAACAGTATTTCCTGAAACCCCCTTCTGTCTGATCATTTCTTAATAACATTTACATTTACTTTAATGACTACCCAGCAGTGGGGAATAAGTTTCATTACAGTAGAGGTCTTTCGGAAAGCGCTGTAACTAGGTTTAATGATATGATTCCTTCTTTGTTATGTTCTCCAATGCCATATACCAACACAGTGCAGAGTAGCTACCTAAACTCTGTGAGTGAGATAGATTATCTCATCAATAGTTTTACATCCTCATTGAGCACAACTTTGGATGCTGTAGCTCCTCTGAAAAGAGAGCCTTAAATCAGAAGTGCCTGACTCAGTGGTATAACTCACAAACTCGCAGCTTAAAGCAGATAACCCATACGTTGGAGAGGAAATGGCATCTCACTAATTTAGAAGATCTTCACTTAGCCTGGAAAAAGAGTCTGTTGCTCTATAAAAAAGCCCTCGTAAAGCTAAGACATCTTACTATTCATCACTAATTGAAGAAAATAATAACAACCCCAGGTTTCATTTCAGCACTGTAGCCAGGCTGACAAAGAGTCAGAGCTCTATTGAGCCGAGTATTCCTTTAACTTTAACTAGTAATGACTTCATGACTTTCTTTGCTAATAAAATTTTAACTATTAGAGAAAAAATTACTCATAACCATCCCAAAGACATATCGTTATCTTTGGCTGCTTTCAGTAATGCTGGTATTTGGTTTCTCTCCGATTGTTCTATCTGAGTTATTTTCATTAGTCACTTCCTCCAAACCATCAACATGTCTATTAGACCCCATTCCTACCAGGCTGCTCAAGGAAGCCCTACCATTAATTAATGCTTCGATCTTAAATATGATCAATCTATCTTTATTAGTTGGCTATGTACCACAGGCTTTTAAGGTGGCAGTAATTAAACCATTACTTAAAAAGCCATCACTTGACCCAACTATCTTAGCTAATTATAGGCCAATCTCCAACCTTCCTTTTCTCTCAAAAATTCTTGAAAGGGTAGTTGTAAAACAGCTAACTGATCATCTGCAGAGGAATGGTCTATTTGAAGAGTTTCAGTCAGGGTTTAGAATTCATCATAGTACAGAACCAGCATTAGTGAAGGTTACAAATGATCTTCTTATGGCCTCAGACAGTGGACTCATCTCTGTGCTTGTTCTGTTAGACCTCAGTGCTGCTTTTGATACTGTTGACCATAAAATTTTATTACAGAGATTAGAGCATGCCATAGGTATTAAAGGCACTGCGCTGCGGTGGTTTGAATCATGTTTATCTAATAGATTACAATTTGTTCATGTAAATGGGGAGTCTTCTTCACAGACTAAGGTTAATTATGGAGTTCCACAAGGTGGCATTTGAGACTGGAGTACACAGTGTGTATTTGCCAGAGACTCGACCTTGTGACCAGACGCGTGAGATCGTCGTCTCAAGAGCCATCTCATCATCAGTGGATGCAGAGAACGTCCAGGTTTGATGCATGGTCTGTGAAAGAGGAGGGGGTGAGGTCTCACGCTCGTCAGCACACTTCCTGAGGTACGTTAGATTTTGTGACTAACATTTATACAGTCAGTAAATGTGATGTCCCTCACACCTTATTATATTGAGCTGTATGTTGGTCGTGTAATCAGCTTCCTCTGCAGTGGAGTTTTGTGAACTGGATGTTCCATGCCTGCAGGGTGGGAAGCTGATTAGTAATTAAGCCAGGAAGTGTTTGCTGTTTGTGCACCTTTTGAGCGTTCTCTCTGTGTGTTGAGTGTGGACTCACATAATGATTCCTTCTTTCACAGACTCGGTTTGTCGCGGCCACCTGGGGGGTGTCGGCGGGGTCCTTGGGTCCGAATTGGTTCTGGCGCTGCTGGGAGCGCACCGCAAATCCGCCACGCCAGACCGCGCACTTATTTGTTTGTATTTTTTCACATCACTGTTATGTTTATTAAACTCTGTTATCCTTTGTACCGTGCTCTGCTTATTTTATACTGGGTCCTTCAAACGCTGGTCGGTTCTCCGGGCTGCGTCCGACACATAACACAGATGATACCCAGCTTCATCTATCCATGAAGCCAGAGGACACACACCAATTAGTTAAACTGCAGGAATGTCTTACAGACATAAAGACATGGATGACCTCTAATTTCCTGCTTTTAAATTCAGATAAAACTGAAGTTATTGTACTTGGCCCCACAAATCTTAGAAACATGGTGTCTAACCAGATCCTTTCTCTGGATGGCATTACCCTGACCTCTAGTAATGCTGTGAGAAATCTTGGAGTCATTTTTGATCACGATATGTCCTTCAGTGCGCATATTAAGCAAATATGTAGGACTGCTTTTTTACATTTGCACAATATCTCTAAAATTAGAAAGGTCTTGTCTCAGAGTGATGCTGAAAAACTAATTCATGCATTTATTTCCTCTAGGCTGGACTATTGTAATTCATTATTATCAGGTTGTCCTAACAGTTCCCTGAAAAGCCTTCAGTTAATTCAAAATGCTGCAGCTAGAGTACTGACGGGGATTAGAAGGAGAGAGCATATTTCACGCATATTGGCCTCTCTTCATTGGCTTCCTGTTAATTATAGAATAGAATTTAAAATTCTTCTTCTTACTTATAAGGTTTTGAATAATCAGGTTCCATCTTATCTTAGGGACCTCATAGTACCATATCACCCCAATAGAGCGCTTCGCTCTCAGACTGCAGGCTTACTTGTAGTTCCTAGGGTTTGTAAGAGTAGAATGGGAGGCAGAGCCTTCAGCTTTCAGGCTACTCTCCTGTGGAACCAGCTCCCAATTCAGATCAGGGAGACAGACACCCTCTCTATTTTTAAGATTAGGCTTAAAACTTTCCTTTTTGCTAAAGCTTATAGTTAGGGCTGGATCAGGTGACCCTGAACCATCCCTTAGTTATGCTGCTATAGACTTAGACTGCTGGGGGTTCCCATGATGCACTGAGTGTTTCTTTGTCTTTTTGCTCTGTATGCACCACTCTGCATTTAATCATTAGTGATTGATCTCTGCTGTCTTCCACAGCATGTCTTTTGACTGATTCTCTCCCCTCAGCCCCAACCAGTCCCAGCAGAAGACTGCCCCTCCCTGAGCCTGGTTCTGCTGGAGGTTTCTTCCTGTTAAAAGGGAGTTTTTCCTTCCCACTGTCGCCAAGTGCTTGCTCATAGGGGGTCGTTTTGACTGTTGGGGTTTTTCTGTAATTATTGTATGGCTTTTGCCTTGCAATATAAAGCGCCTTGGGGCAACTGTTGTTGTGATTTGGCGTGATATAAATAAAACTGATTTGATTTGATTTAATATCTATCTGTGTTGCAAATTTGGTGAGAATCCATGAAGTAGTTTTGGCATAATCCTTCAAAGTATCAGGTTTGACTGGCAAATCAGGCTGGGCACAAATGCAGGAAACAGAAACAGAGCTCTGTAGTTTTAAAGAATTAATTGAGACCTTAGCTGGAGTCAGTACACATAAAGGCAGCCCAAAATGAGCAACAGTAGAAAAAACATCAGGCTTGGGTGTGGTCGAGGCATACAGGCAGGTGGTCGAAAAACACGATGAGCCAATAACAGCAAGGCAAAAACACACAATCAGAGCTGGAAGGAAGGCACAAGGCACATGGATCTGCCGAAATGCATGAGCACACTGTGAGACTTAAATATCACCCAGGTGATGAGCTGCAAATCAAGAACAGGTGTGTCACAAAACTTCTAGAACCAGGGTGTGGCCAGACAGAGAGGAACGCCCACCACCAAGCACCAAGAGAGAGACAAGAGGGAACATGGACAGAGAAAACCCAAGCACACAACACACAGAACACAAAACCAATCCAACATAAAAATAAAACAAAACACATATCAAACAAAATCCAAATCCTGACACAAAGCCTATATAAAGTGAAACCTTGATCCAGAATCTGGATCTGGGCCACGTCAAAATTTCAGTGGAATCTTCCATGCCCTAATATCTATCTGTGTTGAAAATTTCTTCAAAATCTGTGCAGTAGTTTTAACATAATCCTGCTAACAGACAGACAAATAAATAAATACCCAGGTAACAACCCAGTGCACAAAGTAGCCAAATGTCAAATTGTAAAATGTGCCTTGCTCACAAAAACAGCAGATTCCCTTCAACAGAAACGTCACATTAAACTGGTTGGTTTCATCCTCTCATACCCTTAAATGGCCACTCCGCCATGTTCACAAATAATATACTGACTGATGCCTGCGTGTTCTTTAGTTTTTTTTTTTTGCCGCATTTATTCCCAGAGCCAGAACACTGTTTTGGGAAACAATGCAAGTTCAGATGTACGATCCCATTTTCCAGTGACAGAAATGAAATGAAGGGCAGCACATTTGGTCTCACTGGGGTGTCACGAAGAGATGAGATAAGATGAACCCACACTGAACTCCATATGGAAATGTGGTCATTGCTAAAGCAAAAAAGCTCATTGCATCTGAAATATAAAAGTAGAAAATAGACATGTGTCCTACTTCTGAACAAACTTGTATCCCATTGGCCTTTCCACATAATGGTCTTCTTTGATCAGCCTTTCTGCAGAGCTGGAACATAAATGATGGGTTTCTGCTCACATACATTATATAAATGGGTACATGTACTGACTCTGTGTAGGTTTTAGGCACAAAGTGCAGATTATAAGTAGCAGAGCACTCAGCGAGCATGTAGCTCAGCCAAGATGGAACACGCCTGGAATTTACTGTTGAGATTAACGGTAATACATCAGCTTTGTAAATGTTTATTTCAGTGAATCAGATCTAGACCTTTTTCTGGATATACACAAAATGTCACTTTTCAATTGCCATAGGACAACCAAAATGAAGATTTCATCAAGATCACTGGAGTAGTTTGTGAAATTCCTTGAAATGTCAAAAAGGGGGAAATCCCAAACTTATGTTATAGAATGTAGAAATACAGTTGTATGCAAAAGTTTTGGCACTAGCTGTCAGAGTGACAATGCCCCTGCTTTTGCAAATGTTCATGTCTTAAAATAGTAAATAAACATAAAGTAAAAGTAAAGTTATACAACCTCCGTCCCCTAATAAAGTTGTAATGAATATCAGATCTATTGGGATTGACTCACTTTTCAAACTCGCCTTGAGTAGCCATTCAAGGGAATGTAATTTGTAGGAAATGGCCTCAAGTAGCCATTCAAGGAATGGCTACTTGGTAGGAGTAATCATTCTGCTACATTTTTTAAAGGTTTTATTATTTATTATTTAAGAGTTTTATGTGAAAGAATAAATAAATAAATTCAACCAAGACAGAAACAAGCTATTCTGAGACATTAACTCAAGCTCTTATTCCAACAGTTTGTTCCCTAAACTCATAAACTACCCATAGCCACCCGAACCCACACCTTTATCCACATTCACACAAAACAGCATATGTTTATAGTCATTCCAATTCTAAATATACCTGGATTTGTTTCAGATTGACATCCAAATGCGCTATTCAACAATATGGACAAGATGAAAAAAGTGTCCTTTGGGGACCTTAATCTTGATTAAGAGAGAGAAAGAAGATGAAGACATTACCAAATATTTCATATTTTGTCAGTAATTAGGCTGACATCTTCCTGCATCATTTCTTCATTAGTGTTCTGACTCTGATAAGGATCAAGGGCAACAAATGTGTTTAGTACATCTCCTAAGATATTATAAATTCTGATGGTAACACTGTCAGTCTAATGAATTTTAATTATATGCATGGAAGATGCTAATAGGCACTAATTCTCCCTATCATTAATATTCTCTCCTTAAAAAAAATACATATTTTAATTGTATAGGCTACCAATTACCCTTTCGGACAAGCAGTTTATTAATTGGTAACAATCAACAAATGTTCGTCATTAGCTGTAAACTCAGTTAGCAGTTAACAGACCTTTTTCCATAGCAGTCATAGATGCATGTCTCCTGCGACACGTCTGCAAGACTGTATGGCTGTGAAAATAAATTATCTTTTTTTTCTTCTCCCCCTTTTCCCCCCTTTTATAGTCACCAGGTCTCTTTTGCAGAGAGAAGGCTGATCTTAGACAGAAGCGCTGGCTTGTTGTTTGTAATTGCCTTTGAATTTACTCACAATTGTCAGTACCTGCCAGTGTACTGGCGTCAATACTAAAACACCTACATTTTTTTTTAGGGGTTTATTGGTTTAGCTTTCGCTTCGGTTACGTGGCTACGGACGCGCCACCATCGCCTGGTGTGTCGCTCTGCTTTCACTGCGAAAATTCGCCCCAGTGCGTTGTCAAATAGGAGGAGCTTCCATTCCACTCGCCGGCTCCGATTGTCAGTCAAGTTAACATGAGAGACCTTGATCACATGGAGCGAGTTGTTGTGGAAAGCTCCTAATTTGGGGAGTATCATCATTTGCTGCAGGAGCTGCGTCTGGATGACGGTCACTTTCAGCGGTCCTTCCGCCTCTGCAGGACCCAGTTTGAGGACCTCCTGTCCCGTTCACGCGCGCACATGTAAACAATTAAAACAAACAAAAAAAAAACTCCGCTGCTTGCTGTGGGGCTGCTCTTCACTCTTCCCCAAAAAACTGTCATAATTGTGTTTAGAAACCAGTCACCTTTTGTTTTATTATACATCTGTGTAGTTAATAAGTAAAATAATCCTCATGGACGATTTGCTCGCACGCGCACGTAAAAAAAAAAAGAGAAAGAAACTCCACTCCCCCTCCTGTGGGGCTGCATTTCGCTGTTCCCCAAAAAACTCTGTCATAATTGTGTTTACAAACCAGTCACCATTTGTTTTATTATACATCTGTGTAGTTAATAAGTAAAATAATCTCCACGGACGATTCGCTCGCGGACGCACGTTAAAAAAAAGAAAAAAAAATCTTGCTCCCCCTGCTGCGGGGCTGCTGCTTGCTCCAAAAACTCTGTCATAATTGTGAAATAAAGGACAAAAGAGACCTAAGTCCTGCTCACAGGCTGCTACCAGAGACAGAATATGTTCACATCTTCAGTCAAACTCCAGACATCTCCACGTCACTACATATTCAGTCCCTGATTGGTCATCGCGGCGCGACAAGATGAAAAAGTTCACATTTTTCAACTTGGGGAGGAGGGCAACGCAACGTGACACGATGCAATATCGAGCCACAAACATGCCAATCACTCAAAATCGCTTCACTCATGTCGCTTCATTCACGTCCATCGCGTTGCGCTGCGTGATTTGGCGCCAAAACGCATCCTTCCATAGGGATTACATGGCAACCTGTTGCTGCTGTCGCTCGCGTCACATCAATGCTGCTGACTGTGGTGTGTTCAGGTACACTGCAAAAGCAGTAACTCTCAGGGTCATGGAGTTTATGCGGCACTGCTTATAAAACTGAATACCTGCATCATTGTCCATTTTCTGATGTAGCTTATCATAGTATTAAAAAACTGACAGCACCAACATCAAATACAAATATTATTCACCAGAGCGACACAATTCAAGACATAAACAGACTGAAGGGACCTCGACGTAATCCTCAAAATACGAGAAAGTCAAGCATACAAATTGAAATCCTGATTGAGAATCTGGATCCAGATCACCTCCAAAATTTTGTTCAGTCTTCCACTGCATAATATCTATCAGTGGTGCAAAAAAATCCCTGAAGTTGTTTTGATGTAATCCTTAAAAGCCTCACTCACTCATCTTCAACTCATCTTATGTCCTCCAAGGACATAATAAAATGAGTACTACAATATAAGGAGTATAAGTAGAAATAAATGGTTACCTAAAAATTGATGCTATGAAAAGTGAGAGCTTTGCAGTATTTACAGTTAAATGAGCAGGTCATGTGGTCGTACATGATTCACAAGAGAATGTGCAATGGATCACAGAGTGTGGTGTAAGGAAAAATAGTCCAAGTGGGATGTGCGTTAATGTCACGTACAGAGTCAGACGATGTCGTCTGTTAATGTACGGTAGTGTGAGACAGTGTCTGTGTGTGTCAGTGGCCCTCCCAATGAGGCCAACTACAAATGGGTTAAAGGCTGTTCTTCAAGTGAGACATTTTAGTGCTGATCGACCGTAGTCTCTTAACAGAGGGGAGAGTGTCTAAAAGATCTTGGGGTGGGAGAGGTCAGCCACAATCTTTCCTGCTTGCCTCAGTTTCCTAGAGACACACAGGTCCTGCGGAGTTCGAAGATTGCCAGTCACCTTCTCAGAGTGGATGATACGCTGCAGTCTGTCTGTGTCTTGGTGGTGGCAGCAGCATACCAGATAGTGATGGATGAGGTGAGGATGGACTTGATGATGGCTGTGTAGACGTACACCATCATTGTCTTCAGCAGGTTGAACTTTTCTGCTGCCGCAGGAAGTGCATCCTCTGCTGGGCATTCTTAATCAGAGACCTGATGTTCAGCCCCCGCTTTAGGCCTTGTGGTGGATGATGTGCTGGAGTGTGTTATAGTGGAAATATCTATGAAAAAAAAAGAAGCAAAACATCATTGTGAGATATATAGATCACCTGGATATATGGGGAAGCGCAGTCTCGTTTGAACCCTGTATGATATCGTGGGATTTGACCACACTCTAAGAAATAAATCGAATTTAATTGATAAAGTTAAGGTAACTTTTTCCACATAACATTGTCAATTAAGTTCAAAACAATATTGTAGATAAAATTAATTAAATCAAATGAAACATTATTACTTAAATCCCTAAAATTAACAATTGCAAGTACTGTATATTGAAAATAATAGTATTAATTACATTTAAAACCCCTGTGTTTCATTTCTTAGAGTGATGGGGACAGCTGCGCCCAATGCGCAGTATAGCATAACCACATGGGAAAATGGTGTACTGTTTTGTTTTCAGCTGCAATCACCGAAGCAGTCACGAAAAGTGCAGGTTTTCTTTCAGTTCTCAGTGGATAAGGGAAGACGAAGCAAATGTGAGAGGTTGTGTCGGTAAGCGATAGCCTGCACAGCTAACCAGGGTAGCTACATTCTCTCACCTGCACAGTCGCCTCAACATGTTTGAGCTCCGTGTCATAAACAAACCGCAACACATGTCCACTTTCCACCGCATCGTTACTTGTTCTTTGAATTTTCACTTTGTGTGAGTGTAATTTGCACAAAAACTCAGAGAAAGTGCTGTGTTTCTGTCCCCGGAAGTAGAGAAATTCCGTCATATGCATCACATCTTACCCCTTTAGTGCCCGCCCTCAAACCAGACTGTGCTGCCCAATTATGAACATATTTCATGAGTGGACCGAGAAAACCTTTACAAATAACAGTCAAAAGAATTCAGAATTGTAACTTCGGTATAGACCTACTTAAGGCACAGCAACACAAAACAGAGGAGTTCACAGTTGCCAGATGTACGATAATTATGGTATTTGTACGGTAGTTTTCCCTCTGTACGATGTACGATCAATAATGGGAAAAAATCCAAAATGTACGATAATTTCAGTTGGTTGCCCAAACACGCATCTCTCTGTGACACCCAAGAATCATTCCGCAGGCGTTGCACTCAGGCAGCATCAAAGACACACCACACACAGGGCTGCTGCTGGCTTTGGCCGGCCCGGGACAGTCATTTGAAAGATTAACGATAAACACACAAAGTACAAAGGTATGCCAGGTGTCAACGAATAAAGAAAAACATAAATAAATATGTAGACTGTTTTGGCTGCACATGCGCACATACGTAGCTTAGCCCACCCCCGTCACCATCACTACACACACACAACTTTTGAGCCTAGCAGCTAGTCTGGTAATTAACACGTTTGTGTCCCTTCACAGAAAAAAAAAAAATCTTTCTAGTCTGGTAGTGCATTTGCGTTCTTTTTGTGCCATAGTTTCCCCATTACTATAGGGATATTGTGAATTACTGTTTAAAAATGTGACATAAAATTCTTTGGAAATTTAAAAAAAAAATGCTAAAATAGCTACGTTGTATGCGTTTTGTTTGTGTACGATCATTTCTCCCAAAATACGATAATTTTGAGGTTTTGGTACGATAGTTGCATATTTCCTATCTGGCAACACTGGGAGTTCATAAATTTAATGAACAGCTTGGCTTTGTCTCCAAAAATCACCAGACCCAGTAGAATAACAACACATTGTGCAACATTAATTGACAATATATTCACAAATGTTATAGGAAATAACACGAGTGGACTGCTAGTAAGTGACAGCAGTGATCGCTTGCCAGTGTTTGTACTTTATGATGTGAACTGTAGTAAGTCACTTACGCACTTAGGAATGATTTACAGGCTTAAAAGTCACTGTATCATAAAAAATTGTCCGGTAAGAAAAGATAGTAGAAAACAACAAAATGCGTGGAGTCCATGGATAACCAACAATACCAGTGAAAAGAAATATACATTGTATAGACAGTTTATAGCACAGGGGTGGTGGCCAAGTGGTTAATGCGCTTGGTTTCAGTTCAGAAGGTTCCGGGTTCAAATCTCACCCCTGCCACATTTCTCCATGTAGTGTGGAGTTGCATCAGGAAGGGCATCCGGTGTAAAACTTGTGCCAATTCAACATGCAGATCCACCTTGGATTTGCTGTGGCGACCCCAAGTGCAAACAAGGGAACAGCCGAAGGGACTTACTAGACAGTTTATAGCACAAAGAACTATTGAGGCCAAAAAGAAATATAAAAAACTAAATAAATTAGCCAGTATTATGAGAACATGCAAAAAGGAATATTAATAGAACATACTAAAAACAATATCAAAGGTATTTAGAATGTGTTAAATCTTATTATTGGAAACAAGTCCATTCACACGTCATTCAGGCTGTTTTATTGACAGTGATGGGTCAGCCAATAATATGCAGTACGTATTTAATGGTCTTTATAAATACTTAGCCTGAATTAATAAAAAAATCTGATTGGAATAACATTGAAATGATAGTTATTAAGAAAGTCACTAAAGAAATTATCATATCATATCATATCTTCAGAATCATATCTTCAGCATGGTCAGTGGATACCCAGTGGGTATTAGGACCATCTGAGATTAAAATAGGATGGCTTAATGAAGATTTCTGTTGCTTGTATATTGTGTATGGTAAATTATGTAGTCCAAGAAGTAATTGTAATAAATATCTTGATTTTTAACCCTCTGGGGCTGACGCCATCATATACGATGGCTAAGATCAAGCTTTACTAAATTATAAAAACCTTTGAATGATATGAGATAGAAACTTACTTTTTTTTTTTGCTGAAAAGTTAATGCTGCGGACTTTCGAGCCAGCCATCGGCCATCTTTGTACTCCTCATAGAAGCTGTGTGATGACGTGCACAATGTGAGTGTCCAATCGGAATTGGTTCACCGTCACATGGTTTTCCAAAATCCAATCGTAGGGCAGATTTACCTCACGTGAAAAGCCAAAGATCGTTTTCAGGAGTGATGTGTTACTAGTTGGCCCGTTTGAATAGCCCCCTGGGTGCACCAATGAGTACATACTATTAGTACATACTCAGTGTGCCCTGCGCCATTACGCACAGCAATCAGTGGAAGCAGGAGCACACAGAGAGCCTCTGATGATAATCTCACGTGCTCAAACAAAGAGTGTGTAACTATCAGGTTTGCTCCACTAGTTTGCATGTGAATGTTACTGGATAACTCTTTGCTTTCTCGGTGTAAAGCACTGTTTACCATATCAATGGACAACAAAACGCATAGACCATTTTGTGTATATTGTTCAAAATGTGCATTTGTTTTATTGTTTGAACCTTTTTGTTGTACAGTCTTTCACAGAAGACCTCAAATTACCTTTATAAAGTGTCAAAACAGTTGTTTATTATAGTTTGCTGTGTGTTTTGAATAAATGTGTGTGGAAAATTATTTTTCACTTTATTTTTTCCTTGCCTATTTTTGATTGTAAACCTTTATTACACTTATAAAACACAACAAAAACATATATATTCTGAAAGCACAAGTTGTCCTGAAAAAAAGAGACATAAAACTTGATTGTGGGATGCAGGGAGAGCTGTTAACAGCAATAATAATACATTTATGCCAGGCGAGTGAACTGTCCAAAAAATGCCCTCGGACCCCAGAGGGTTAAGTTCATCCATCTGACTGGTAATTTTCCCAACAAAATGAAAGCGTCCAAAGTAATTCTATTACACAACACCGATAGCAGATACCATTTTACAAATTACAGGCCTGTTTCTCTACTTTCGCAGTTCTACAAAATATTGGAAAAACCCTTCACTGCTAGACTCAACAACTTCACTGATAAACAGAATTTGTTACCAGATAGTCAATATGGATTCAGAACCTATAGCTCAACTTCACTTGCACTGATTCAGCTCATCGAGTCAGTCTCAAATGACATGGAAAAGAAAATCTACTCTGCAAATATTCATAGATCTAAAAAAGCATTTGACACCATTAACCACAATATATTAATCCAAAAAAATGGAAAGGTATGGCATCAGGAGAACTGCACTAAACTGGCTGGAAAGCTATTTAACAAACAAGCAGCAATTTGTACAGATCAGTGAATATGAATTAATATGTAGGATTACATATCACCTGTGGTGTACCTCAGGGATCAGTTTTTGGTCCAAAACTGTTCCTTCTGTGCATAAATAACATATGTTGAGTGTCCAAAACTTTAAAATTTATTCTCTTTACTGATGACACAAACATTTTTTTTCTCTGGGTAGAATTCACAGCTGCTTTTGAGAGATATCACAACAGAAAAAAATAAGTTAAAAAGATGGTTTGATAAAAATAAATTGTCTTTAAATTTAAAAAACATAATTCATCTTATTTGGAAATCATGATATAGATGCAGAGGTGAAAATGTCATAACTGAGAGAGCGCATGAAAATAAATTTCTGGGTGTTTTTTTTTTCACCAGAAAATCAGCTGGAAAGCCCACACAAGTTCCATTCAATCAAAGACGGCAAGGAGTGTGGTAGTTCTGGGGAAAGCTAGACAGGTACTGGAATATAAGTCACTGTATATGATCTACTGCTCCCTTAATTTAATGTATCTAAACTACTGTGTGGAGGTCTGGGGTAACACCTATAAAAGAAACTTACAACCATTATACATACTACAAAAAAGGACAATTAGGATTGACCATAATGTAGGCTACAGGGAGCTCCGGCTGTATTCCAGAGAGAGAGAGAGAGAGAGAGAGAGAGAGACAGAGAGAGAGAGAGGGAGAGAGAGAGAGCATGTGCAACGGGCATGTGCAGCTGCTGTGTAATGCTTTAACTGCCAGGACCTGTCTTACCTCCCCTCTGGATTACATATGTCATTCAATATTTGTAGTGATATATGTCATCCAGGGATTATGCGGTTACTGTGATACACAGTGGACTGTTGGCTGTTTCCAGTGGCTGCAGCATTAATAATGGTTGTGGGTGTGCATGTCGGTGTTCTGATGGCCGTGATACTCTGAACCAGGGGTGGGCAACTTATTCCAGAAAAGGCCAGCCAATGACTCCACCAGGTGATTTCACTGATTAATATCACTTTGAGCAGATGGAATCAGTGAAATTACCTGATGGAATCATTGGCTGCAAAGAAACCTGCACCCTCTTGGACCTTTCTGGACCAAGTTGCCCACCCCTGCTCTGAACAGTTACATGATTGCAGTTATGCGATCGTCAGAAGTTTACATGTCCACAGTTCATAGGTTGGATATCATCTGACATACAGCAGGAAGACACGACAAGGCTTCAAAAGATAGTGGACAGCGCTTGCTCTCGCACGCCCCTCCTCTTGCTTGCCTTCCACTCAGACTTCGGTTGGTGATTGGACCACACCCGCACAGCATTTGAGTGCATTTTTGTTATTCCTACTGCATCCTGAAACAATTCTGGGTATTCGTACTGTGTTCAAAGTACATTTTAACTGTATTTGTAAGCATACATACAGGATGTGCATGAATCAGTGGAGGATCTGCCCACATTGTAAGTAGTGGTATGGCATTCGTACACGGCTGTCGGAATGTCTGTCCTTCCCAACTGCACCTCAAAGTTTGGCTTTTTTCCCATTCAGGCTGATTTTGCTTGATTCCTGCTCATTCTTGCTAAGTGTGATGGGGCCAGCAAGCTGCTGGATGGTTAGTGGATGCTGGATTGATGGTGGCTAAGTTGCGGCTGTGCTCAAGAGACTGTTTCTGCACAGAGGTGTGCTAAATCAGAGAAGTAAACTATTACTTTCTGATGGGTTCACAGCGGTTAAAACTCGTGGTCATACTTCCACACAAGAAAATAACACAAGGGTGGTGGTCAAGCAAAGCACCAGAGCTGCCAAGACTACTTCTGTAATATAATATGATTTTGGGCTTTTCTTTCTTTCTTTCTTTCTTTCTTTCTTTCTTTCTTTCTTTCTTTCAAATGGGTTATGGGTTGTGGGTTTTTTGTGATGTTGTCAACGGTATGGTTGCTTGATAGGAAAATCTGACAACCAATTAAATTTATTTTCATTATTATTATTTTTTTACATACGTGGTTTCCATTTTTCCCAGTACATTGATTGATATTGTGTGAACACAGTACAATACATAAGTTTTCTTTGCAGGTTTGGTCATTCAAAAGAAATAGACCCCAGAAAACAAAAATAAAAAACATTAGCTTGTCATCCTTGATGTCAGAAAAAAGTGATGAGGGAGGGCAGATTTTTATTTTATGTATATACATATATGTATATCTTGTGTCATCATATTCAAGAGGACTTGAAGCTGTAATTTCTGCCAAAGGTTCATCAACAAAGTATTGAGCAAAGGGTGGGGATTCTTATGTACATGTGAATTTTTTTAGTTTTTTATTTTTAATAAATTTGCAGAAATGAAAAAAAAAACAAACACTTTTTTTCATGTTGTCCATATGGGGTGTTGTGAGTAGAATTTTGAGGGAAAAAATGAATTTACTTCATTTTGGAATAGCATAAAATGTGGAAAAAGTGAAGCGCTGTGAGGACTTTCCAGATGCACTGTATCTGCCGGTCTGAATTATTAGCTGGAGGCTTTTTAAATGTCACAGGGAGCTGGTTTTGTACAGCAATAACCTTTTTCTTGTACCATGAATGTTCACACTGGGTGATGTTCAACATATCATAGCTCTGTACCCATGACGGCACATGAAGATGCCGGCACAAAGCTGTTGTCTGATCCACAGGTCGTCGTCCATCATAATTATGAAATGAGGAATCATAGTGTTCCCAAACTGCAGAGTCCAAGCTGTGCACGTGGGCAGAAATGACAAAATCCTGTCCATTGCTGCAGCTGAGCATAGGAAATGCAGAGTTGCAAAATGAGTTCCGCACACAGAAAAAGGTTCTGCATGTGCAGTTGCTTTATTTGTACATTGCACATGTGTGCCAAATGAAAAGGCCTGTATTATTGCGATGCGGTGCATCCGGAATTATTCACAGTGCTTCACATTTTCTACATTTTCCTATGTTACAACCTAATTCCAAAAAAATGGGTGAAAATAATTATTTTCCTCAAAATTCTACACAGAATACCCCATAATGACAATGAGAAATAAGGTTTCTTAAGATTTTTTTCAAATTTATTAAAAATAATGAACTAAGAAATCACATGTACATAAGTATTCACAGCCTTTGCCATGAAGCTCAAAATTCAGTGCTGTGAATACTTTCTGGATGCACCGTACATCCCATCCAAGTTTAAATAATGTCCTTGTTTTCACAAGTGGATTTGTAAATTGTAATTATGTAATCACAGATGTGTCATTTGTAAATGGTACATTTAGTGTTATGTGTCGGACGCAGCTCGGAGAACCGACCAGCGTTTGAAGGACCCAGTATAAAATAAGCAGAGCACGGTACAAAGGCTAACTGAATTTAATACATAACAGTGATCATAATATAACAAAAAGGTGCGGTCTGGCGTGGTGCGCTCCCAGCAGCGCTAATGGTCCGGAGCCAGAAGCTGTTTCGGACCCAAGGACCCCGCCGACACCCCCCAGGTGGCCGCAACAACCGAGTCTGTGAAAGAAGGAACCATTATGTGAGTCCACACTCTACACACAGAACACTTAAAGGTGTACAAACAGCAAACACTTCCTGGCTTGATTACTGATCAGCTTCCAACCTGCAGGCATGGAACATCTCGTTCACAAATCACCACAGCAGTGGAAGCTGATACATGACTAACATACAGCTCAATACAATAAGGTGTGAGGGACACCACATTTACTGACTGTATAACTGTTAGTCACAAAATCCAACGTACCTCAGGAAGTGTGCTGACGAGCGTGAGACCTCACCCTCTCCTCTTTCACAGACCGTGCATCAAACCTGGACGTTTCTCAGCGTCCGCTGCTGATGAGATGGCTCCCAAGACGACGATCTCACCCGTCTGGTCACAAGGTCGAGTCTCTGGCAAATGCACACTGTGCACTTCAATCTTAAATGCCAACATACTCCAATCCCTCCAGATGCACCTCAGCTGTGAGTCCTGACGAGTCGCAGGTGATCAGGGTGAAGTCCTAACAGCCTCAGCAACACAGCCACTCAGTCCCAAATGCATGCCACCTGGGAGGAAACAAAAGGCAAACAAACCAGCAGCCAGGCCCCCCCAGCCATACAACATTTAGCGTAGAATTAAATGTTTGTCATATTTTGTTTTTGTATCTATAAAAAGTGTAGTGTGTCTTTTCAGTACAGGAAAGACTTGATGCTCTACAATGAAATTCAAGAAAACAAAAATTTTTATTATTATTATGAGTCCTGGTAGTACAAGTAATAGTAGTAGCAGCATTATATTTTCAGTATTATTATTATTTTATTATTAATATTTTGTCATTGGAGACCAAAATGGAAATAAGTGTTTTCACCTTCTTGTGTTATCCATGTATTTTTAACATATTTACAATTATATTATGTACTTACATTAAACATACTAAATAAAATCACACACACATGCATGCTTTTAATATGAAGATGATTTACCACCCCCTGCTGGAATGGCATGTGACTTCAGAATGTAATCATCAACATCCATTGTTCGGTGTTGTTAGCTAATATCTGTAGTTTCTCCAAAACTATTAGTCCTATCAATGTTCTGTTTTGGCGGCTTTCATCCTTACCCCAAAATACGTAAGCATACCAAATGGCAAATGTCAGCTTTCTCCAGTTTGTCCTTGATCAAAATTTTACACACACACATACACACAGCTTTTATCTTTTCTGCATTCTGCCGCAGGCAGGTGCTTTTATTTTACACACCCACAAACAGAGATGGTGGCGGAAGACATCAAACGCACTGCCCTACTTACTTATGGTAATGGCAACATAACACAACTAAACTGACTAAACCAACTGAACAACAAAAACACAATTGTTCAGTAACACTAACAACACTGTTCAACTAAGATGAACCACAATAACAACACTGTTAACCATTGTTCATTGTTGTTCACTAATCTCGTTAATTTCTCCAAAAATGTTTGTTGTGTCAACTTTACATTTTTGCAGCATTCATCCTTGACCCAAAATCCATAAGCATACCAAACGGCAGATGTCAGCTCTCCACAGTTTCTCTGTGATCGAAGCCATACCCACACACGCATACACTCAAAAAATGGTTCATTGGATGAACTCAGTTGAATTACGAGGGTAGGCTGAAAAGTTCTAAGGCTCACTATAATGCAGTTAATGCATTACTCCTTTATGGGGAACCTTAGAACTTTTCAGCCTACCCTCGTATGTGCAGGATTTCCATCTAACAAATACATGTAACCCCTTCTCAAATAAAACTCATCCATGGAAGATATTGTAACTTAATAAATACAGTAGTGTTCAGAATAATAGTAGTGCTATTTGACTAAAAAGATTAATCCAGGTTTTGAGTATATTTCTTATTGTTACATGGGAAACAAGGTACCAGTAGATTCAGTAGATTCTCACAAATCCAACAAGACCAAGCATTCATAATATGCACACTGTTAAGGCTATGAAATTGGGCTGTTAGTAAAAAAAAGTAGAAAAGGGGGTGTTCACAATAATAGTAGCATCTGCTGTTGACGCTACAAACTCAAAACTACTATGTTCAAACTGCTTTTTTAGCAATCCTGTGAATCACTAAACTAGTATTTAGTTGTATAACCAGTTTTTCATGATTTCTTCACATCTGCGAGGCATTAATTTTGTTGGTTTGGAACCAAGATTTTGCTCATTTAATAGTGTGCTTGGGGTCATTGTCTTGTTGAAACACCCATTTCAAGGACATGTCCTCTTCAGCATAAAGCAACATGACCTCTTCAAGTATTTTGACATATCCAAACTGATCCATGATACCTCGTATGCGATATATAGACCCAACACCATAGTAGGAGAAACATGCCCATATCATGATGCTTGCACCACCATGCTTCACTGTCCTCACTGTGAACTGTGGCTTGAATTCAGAGTTTGGGGGTCGTCTCACAAACTGTCTACAGCCCTTGGAGCCAAAAAGAACAATTTTACTCTCATCATTCCACAAAATATTCCTCCATTTCTCTTTAGGCCAGTTGATGTGTTCTTTGGCAAATTGTAACCTCTTCTGCACATCTTTTATTTAACAGAGGGACTTTGCGGGGGATTCTTGCAAATAAATTAGCTTCACACAGGCGTCTTCTAACTGTCACAGCACTTACAGGTAACTCCAGACTGTCTTTGATCATCCTGGAGCTGATCAGTGGGTGAGCCTTTGCCATTCTGGTTATTCTTCTATCCATTTTGATGGTTGTTTTCTGTTTTCTTCCATGCGTCTCTGTTTTTTTTAATCCATTTTAAAGCATTGGAGATCATTGTAGATGAACAGCCTATAATTTTTTGCACTTGCGTATAAGTTTTCCCATCTCCAATCAACTTTTTAATCAAACTACGCTGTTCTTCTGAACAATGTCTTGAACGTCCCATTTTCCTCAGGCTTTCAAAGAGAAAAGCATGTTCAACAGGTGCTGCTTCATCCTTACATAGGGGACACCTGATTCACACCTGTTTGTTCCACAAAATTGACAAACTCATTGCCTGAATGCCACACTACTATTATTGTGAACACCCCTTTTCTACTTTTTTTTTACTAATAGCCCAATTTCATAGCCTTAAGAGTGTGCATATCATGAATGCTTGGTCTTGTTGGATTTGTGAGAATCTACTGAATCTACTGTTACCTTGTTTCCCATGTAACAATAAGAAATATACTCAAAACCTGGATTAATCTTTTTAGTCACATAACACTACTATTATTCTGAACACTACTGTATATGTAGTCCCAACTAAATTATCAGATGGAATCCAATCCAATGAATCAGATTTTGAGTGTATCACTCAAACAACTGACTCATTGCATGAACTAAATTCAATAATGGTTAGGATTTCTACATCAGGGATGTTACTAGGACTGTTTTCTCCATCTACGAAATATAGTGAAGATTCGTCCCATCCTGTCTATAGCTGATGCTGAGACCCTAATTCATGTTTTTGTTTCTTCTTGACTGGATTATTGTAATGTTTTATTTTCAGGGTTACTGCAGTCCATCATTAGGGGTCTTCAGCTGGTTGAGAATGCTGCCGCCAGACTTTTGACACGTAGAAGAATGTTTGAACATATCACACCCATATTTGCATCGTTACGCTGGCTCCCTGTCTCTGTGAAAGCAGATTTTAAGGTTTTGTTATTGACTTATAAAGTTGTTCATGGACTGGCCATCTTATCTGGCTGATCTGGTAGAAACTTACGTGGCAGCCCGAGCTTTGCAGTCGTAGGATGCGGGACTTCTCTGTGTCCCCAGGGTGAAGAAGAAGTCAGCTGGTCAAAGAGCTTTTTCTCATCGTGCACCCACCCTGTGGAACTGTCTTCCTGCGACTGTGAGGCAGTTGGAGTCTGTGGACATTTTTAAGTCAAGACTTAAAACCCATTTTTATTCTCTTTCTTATGATTACTTTTTATTTTTTATCTGTTTTATTCTTTTACTTTTGTTTTTAATTATGTATTTGAAATTTGCATATTTAGTTATTTATTTAATTTTTATATTGAATTGTTCTGTGTGAGGCACCTTGAGACCAGGCCTGGATCCAGACCGGTTTGGGCCGATGTAGTTGCATCGGTCAAATTTTTTACGCATCGTTCTTCATCAGTAAAAAAAAACTTGAATAATCCCAAATAGTGCAGAACGTGTTCCCGCGGTAAACACAGCTTTTCGGTGGTTTTCATGTCAACCTATAGTCTGTAAATTATATGGATTTTTCCGAGTTTCAGAGTCATATGGATGTACAAATAAAGTCGGATATTCAGAGTTTGGTCTGCAACGGCTCTGTAATCAACCGTTTCTGCAACGCTACTCCACTTTGAAGCTGTGAACCATTGAAGCAATGCTTCGATCCACTAGCTCGTTGGTTCTTTGATTTGCTGCTCTTCAGAAACGGCAAGTCCGCTTCTTAACTGCTCTCAAAGCCATTAAAATACCATGAGTCACTCTTGTGTGGATTAAAGTCACTAACTGGGACTCTTGTCTTGTTGCAGTCAAGAAACGAGAATCGTCCTCTGTTCCATTGTCACAGCTCCAAACGCCGTGCAGCTCTCTGCCGAGACAGAGTCCAGTCGGAATAACTTCAAAACGAATTGCCGCTTTAAATAAAATGACACCTCTTTCCAAATGTTGTAATACAGACAAGAAACTACAATCGACTAAAACGTTTTTTTTTTCCTGCCAAAATTAAACATGCTGTTTCTTTACATATTACATCCTGAAATGAAGCACAGTAGCTGCAAGAGCTCAGCTCAGATATGTGGAAAGACATTTATGCCAATAATGTCTGAAAGGAAATGCTTTTGACAAAAACTACAGATTTTGTTTATTCCTATTTATGTCTAGAGATCAAGGATCCACCATGTAAAGTTTATGTCCAAAGTTTAAAGATCCAGTGACCAATTTCATATTTATTTACTTTAAAACTCAATAAAATGTTCAATTTCAATTTAATCACCTTATAAAGTGCCAAATCACAACAAAATGTAAATATACTAAAACAAATACATCACAATTGTGTGACGTATTTGTTTTAGTATATTTAGTCATGGACATGATGAATATTGTTACCTGCTGGACTGTTTCTAATTTTGATTGGTATCAATGGAAAATGTCTTCTGTGAACTGTCTGTATCTCAGTATATTATTATTAAGAATATATGCAGTCATATTTTTTATTGATTATCAATTGAAAAAAATCATATATAGATTCAGGTATAATTGAAAGATTTTGGCAATAAATTTGATCCTGTTTACAGTCAATTTTTGTTATAGCGTTGTTTTTAGGACATCATATTTATACTAATAAGAAGTGTTCACTATGATCCATGAAGTATAATAAATATATTAAAAGAAGTGTGACAGTGTATGTTGCACACGAATAAAAGAATGAAGATTATTGAATAACAAGACGTGTACGATTTTTATTTTATCATTGGGCAAAAATGTATCTGTGAGATTTTCATTCTGGATCCAGCCCTGTTAAAACGGCTTTTGTTGTGATTTGACGCATTATAAGATAATTAATTGAATTGAATTGAGGATTTCCATCTAATAAATACACTCAACAAAAATGTAAACGCAACACTTTTGGTTTTGCTCCCATTTTGTATGAGATGAACTCAAAGATCTAAAACTTTTTCCACATACACAATATTACCATTTCCCTCAAATATTGTTCACAAACCAGTCTAAATCTGTGATAGTGAGCACTTCTTTGCTGAGATAATCCATCCCACCTCACAGATGTGCCATATCAAGATGCTGATTAGACACCATGATTAGTGCACAGGTGTGCCTTAGACTCTCCACAATAAAAGGCCGCTCTGAAAGGTGCAGTTTTGTTTTATTGGGGGGGATACCAGTCAGTATCTGCTGTGACCACCATTTGCCTCATGCAGTGCAACACATCTCCTTCGCATAGAGTTGATCAGGTTGTCAATTGTGGCCTGTGGAATGTTGGTCCACTCCTCTTCAATGGCTGTGCGAAGTTGCTGGATATTGGCAGGAACTGGTACACGTTGTCGTATACGTCGGTCCAGAGCATCCCAAACATGCTCAATGGGTGACATGTCTGGTGAGTATGCCGGCCATGCAAGAACTGGGACATTTTCAGTTTCCAAGAATTGTGTACAGATCCTTGCAACATGGGGCCGTGCATTATCCTGTTGCAACATGAGGTGATGTTCTTGGATGTATGGCACAACAATGGGCCTCGGGATCTCGTCACGGTATCTCTGTGCATTCAAAATGCCATCAATAAAATGCACCTGTGTTCTTCATCCATAACAGACTCCTGCCCATACCATAACCCCACCGCCACCATGGGCCACTCGATCCACAACATTGACATCAGAAAACCGCTCACCCACACGACGCCACACACGCTGTCTGCCATCTGCCCTGAACAGTGTGAACCAGAATTCATCCGTGAAGAGAACACCTCTCCAACGTGCCAAACGCCAGCGAATGTGAGCATTTGCCCACTCAAGTCGGTTACGACGACGAACTGGAGTCAGGTCGAGACCCCGATGAGGACGACGAGCATGCAGATGAGCTTCCCTGAGACGGTTTCTGACAGTTTGTGCAGAAATTCTTTGGTTATGCAAACCGATTGTTTCAGCAGCTGTCCGAGTGGCTGGTCTCAGACGATCTTGGAGGTGAACATGCTGGATGTGGAGGTCCTGGGCTGGTGTGGTTACACGTGGTCTGCGGGTGTGAGGCTGGTTGGATGTACTGCCAAATTCTCTGAAACGCCTTTGGAGACGGCTTATGGTAGAGAAATGAACATTCAATACACGAGCAACAGCTCTGGTTGACATTCCTGCTGTCAGCATGCCAATTGCACGCTCCCTCAAATCTTGCGACATCTGTGGCATTGTGCTGTGTGATAAAACTGCACCTTTCAGAGTGGCCTTTTATTGTGGGCAGTCTAAGGCACACCTGTGCACTAATCATGGTGTCTAATCAGCATCTTGATATGGCACACCTGTGAGGCGGGATGGATTATCTCAGCAAAGGAGAAGTGCTCACTATCACAGATTTAGACTGGTTTGTGAACAATATTTGAGGGAAATGGTGATATTGTGTATGTGGAAAAAGTTTTAGATCTTTGAGTTTATCTCATACAAAATGGGAGCAAAACCAAAAGTGTTGCGTTTATATTTTTGTTGAGTGTATATGTAGTTCCAACAACATTAAATTAAATTATCTTGCATGTATGCACTTGAACTTGAATTGAGTTCATCCAATGCATCAGTTTTTTGAGTGTATGCGCACACAGAGGCCACTTGGCTATTACAATATAAATTTGTTTTCCAATTGTAAAACAAAAGTTGGACAATTATGTCTAAGTTTTTCCATTCATTTAATAGATTCATCTTGTAACATTAGTTTGTCTTTTCAAGAAAGAAACAATTTGTTTTGTTTTTTATGTGCAATTTATAGTCCAATTGTGGTGTTCATGTCTGTCTGTCTTTGATTTTGTTCCTTGGCCATGTCACTAGCTGTGGACACAGCATGAACACAGGCCCATTTTCAGACAACATACTTCTCTTCTCAACTCTTACTTCTTGAGACAAAAAACAAACAACCCAAAAAAAGTTCAGTCTCTCATGTGCCGTCTGGCATAGCAGATCTGGCATTTGTCATTTGTCTTTTTTATATGAGACATTTGTGCTGTGATCATAGCTGGAGTGAGTCTTACAAGCTACATGTTGATGGAAATGCAAGTTTTAGATCCCAAACGCACACATACTCAGATGGATGACAGCACGAGATGCCGTACGCCCATCAACACATCCACGTGCAGATGTATTAAAAGTGACTTGAGTGTGGAAATGTGCGGTGCGTCATGCAAAAATCCTGGCTGGTGTACGCACGTTTTTACAGCTATTGTGCTATCTTCGACATGTAGAGGTGATGCAGGGAGCCGTTAATAGTGTGAAAACATGAAGTCATCAGAGTGATGTGCACATCAGAAACACACTGATGAACATTACATGCCCACGTGTTTGCAATTATATGGATGGATATACAACCCCAATTCCAATGAAGTTGGGACGTTGTGTAAAATGTAAATAAAAACAGAATACGATTTGCAAATCCTCTTCAACCTATATTCAATTGAATACACCACAAAGACAAGATATTTAATGTTCAAACTGATAAACTTTATTGTTTTTGTGCAAATATTTGCTCATTTTGAGCACATTTCACAAAAGCTGGGACAGTGATATGTTTACCACTGTGTTACATCACCTTTCTTTCTTACAACACTCAATAAGCGTTTGAAGCAATTGACCCATAAACTACTTAACCCTCTGGGGCCAACTCCGTCGTATACGACGGCTGAGTACTGAGTACTAAATTGTACTAAATTTTAAATAACTTTTAAATGATATGAGATAGAAACTTACTTTTTTTAAAAAGGTTAACTCTGCGGACTTTCGACCCAGCCATCCACCATTTTTGTACTCCTCATAGAAGCTGTGTGATGACGTGTGCAGTGTGAGTGTCCAATTGGAATTGGTTCACCATCACATGGTTTTCCAATATCCAATCGTAGGGCAGAGCAGTCTCACCTGGTACACCAAAGAATGTTAGGAACAGCGATTTCTTACGCTCGTGAAAGTGAATAATGTTTGAATAGCCCTCTGGCTGCTGGCTCCATGCGTAAAAGCGCAGCATTGCGCATATGAATGGGGGGCTGTTAACAGGGTCTCAAACTGTGAAGATAGGTTGTTTACAGTGCAGGAACACATTCCAAAAGGGAGTCAAACTCCATGGAAGTAAAAAGTTTGTGATTTAAGCCTTTGTGTAATAGCAGACAGAAATTGCTTTGAGATGTGACATAAAGACAAACAAACACATAGACCATTTTGTATATACTGTTCAAAATGTGCATTTGTGTTTATTGTTAGAACCTTTATTTTGTACATTCTTTTGTACAAGAGCCCAAACTACCTTTATAAAGAGTCAAAATACAAGGGCTGTCCGTAAAGTATAGGTCCTTTTTATTTTTTTCTAAAACTATATGGATTTCATTCATATGTTTTTACGTCAGACATGCTTGAACCCTCGTGCGCATGCGTGAGTTTTTCCACGCCTGTCGGTGACGTCATTCGCCTGTGAGCACTCCTTGTGGGAGGAGTCGTCCAGCCCCTCGTCGGAATTCCTTTGTCTGAGAAGTTGCTGAGAGACTGGCGCTTTGTTTGATCAAAATTTTTTTCTAAACCTGTGAGACACATCGAAGTGGACATGGTTCGAAAAATTAAGCTGGTCTTCAGTGAAAATTTTAACAGCTGATGAGAGATTTTGAGGTGATTCTGTCGCTTTAAGGACTTTTCACGGTGCGAGATGTCGCGCAGCGCTCTCAGGCGGCGTCATCAGCCTGTTTCAAGCTGAAAACCTCCACATTTCAGGCTTTATTGATCCAGGACGTCGTGAGAGAACAGAGAAGTTTCAGAAGAAGTCGGTTTCAGCATTTTATCCGGATATTCCACTGTTAAAGGAGATTTTTTTAATGAAAGACGTGCAGGCGGATTGCAGCGTCGGCTCGCAGCCGCCGCGACGCGCCACCACAGGAAAAACACCTCTGTTGGAAGCCTTGAGGACAAGTTGGAACATCTCCAGCTGATAAACAATTTCTCATATACTCACTCCACTGAAAGCCATCAAAAGCCGCCTGGATTTTACAAATGGTTATCAACACGGAGGTGTTTTTCCTGTGCCGCCGCACCGCGTCGGCTGCGTCCCGACGCGCGGACCCGTCCGCACGTCTTTCATTAAAAAAATCTCCTTTAACAGTGGAATATCCGGATAAAATGCTGAAACCGACTTCTTCTGAAACTTCTCTGTTCTCTCACGACGTCCTGGATCAATAGAGCCTGAAATGTGGAGGTTTTAAGCTTGAAACAGGCTGATGACGCTGCCTGAGAGCGCAGTGCGACGTCTCGCACCGTGAAAAGTCCTTAAAGCGACAGAATCACCTCAAAATCTCTCATCAGCTGTTAAAATTTTCACTGAAAACCAGCTTAATTTTTCGAACCATGTCCACTTCGATGTGTCTCACAAGTTTAGAAAAAATTTTGATCAAACAAAGCGCCAGTCTCTCAGCAACTTCTCAGACAAAGGAATTCCGACGAGGGGCTGGACGACTCCTCCCACAAGGAGTGCTCACAGGCGAATGACGTCACCGACAGGCATGGAAAAACTCACGCATGCGCACGAGGGTGCAAGCATGTCTGACGTAAAAACATATGAATGAAATCCATATAGTTTTTGAAAAAAATAAAAAGGACCTATACTTTACGGACAGCCCTCGTAGTTGTTTATTATTGTTTGCTGTGTTTTGAATAAATGTGTGTGAAAATTATTTGCTGCATTATTTTTTCCTTTCTTATTTCTGATTGTAAACCTTTATTACCATTATAAAACACCACTATAGCATATATATTCTGAAAGTACAGGTTGTCCTGAAAAAAAGAGACATACCACTTGATTGTGGGATGCAGGATGAGCTTTTAACAGCAAGCTTTTAACATTTATGCCAGGCGAGTGAACTGTCCAAAAAATGTCCTCGGTCCCCAGAGGGTTAAACTGAAAGAAAATATATATCATGAATGATATTCACATTTTGCAACTTACATTTTGTGAAACACATATTCAATCAATCAATCAAAGTTTATTTATATAGCCCTTTCCACAACCCAGAGAGTGACCAAAGTGCTTCACAGTCAGATAAAAACATAAAGAATAACTTAAGCAAAATTAAGCAAATTTAAAACAGACACATCAATAAAAATATACATCCAAAATATTTGCAGATAAGAACCGAGGTTTTTAATTTAGATTTAAAAAGAGTCAGGTCAGTGTTGGTGTGGATCTCAGCGGGGGAGCTTGTTCCACAGTCTGGGTGCAGCCACAGAGAAAGCACGGTCTCCCCAGTGGCAGCATCTGGACCTCGGAACCTCCAGTGCACACTGGTTGGAAGATGTCAAAACTCTGGTTTGGTCGTGATGTGTCAGCAGCTCGGCTAAGTATGGTGGGGCCAAACCATTCAGAGCTTTAAAAACAAGCATAAAAATTTTAAAATCAATTCTAACCTGAACTGGAAGCCAATGCAGAGCATAGAGGACTGGGGTGATGTGGTCATGTATGTGTGTGTTAGTTAACAGACGTGCTGCAGCATTTTGAACCGGTTGAAGTCAACTGAGGGATTTTGTGGAATATTTCATTCACGGTTTGCAGCAAAATTACTAGCGGTTCACAGATATTCGCAGTTCCTCATATGAGGTGCATTCAAAAAGTATTCGAGGTGTAGGGAACCTTCTTGTGCATGTGTGAATTTTTTTCCCTCTCACAGAGCACATCAGTCACTAGCAGTCAGCCTTAGAGTGAACACGTGTACTGAGCACCTGTCAGACTTTCATTTGTTATAACATGATGACACAACTTTAGTAAAGGTATTGCATCAAATATTGCCAAAAGCTTGGAGATAGACTTGTTGTTGCCAAACCTTGTTTTCCAGTCAGCAGTTTCTCTTGTTTGTTTTGTTTATGCCTGACATTTTGGATGCTTTTCCTGTTGTTTTGCTACTCTTGTTTTTGGACCTTGTCTGCCCTCCTGACTATTCTCCGGCCAATCCCCTCACGGACACTGTCGCCAGTTTAGGACTGCCATTCTGTGTACTGACCTCTGTCCCCCTGCCTTGTGAGCCATTAAAGACTGTATTTTTGCATTTCTGTGTGTGATCTCTGCATTGGGAAGTGAAGGGAAGCCACAATTGGGGTAATGTGGTCAAACTTTCTGCTCCTAGTCAAAGTTCAAGCCACAGCATTTGAACCAGTTGGAGACCTCTAATTCTGGGACTGCGGTAAATTGGACTGAATATTGCTGTAATTCAGTCTTGAAGAGCGAAGGACTTGGATTGGAGTCTCTGCATCAGCCATACAGTGGATGGAACAAATCTTTGCGATATTACAGAGGTGGAAGAAAGCAGTCCTCTTGATTTCTCTAATGTGTAGGTCAAAGGACAGTGTGGGATCCAAGGTCACCCTGAGTTTGTCACTTTATCACTGTGATGTATAACACACAAGTGTAAGGTTAACATTAGCTGGTAAAACTGATGCCTGTGTCTCGCAGGACCAACCAACCAACCATCATCTCAGTCTTATCAGAATTTAAAAGTAAGAAGTTGCTGGACATCCAGTTTTTCAGTGAAGCCAAGCAGTCCTCTAAAGTCTTCTCTGATCATGCACCTTTTCTTTGGAACAATCTGTCTGCATGAGATTACCTACAGCTATCGGCAGGTACAACTGAGTGTCATCACCGTAACAATGAAAGGTAATCCCTAAACATTGCAGAATTTGCTCAAGGGGTGCTATAGAGACAACAAAGCAGGGGGCTTTAAACAGACCCTTGTGGAACCCCATACTTCATAGGAACAAGATTTGAAGTGACATTATTGTACAGGACACACTACTTAAACAGTTAAATTCAATGTCAACCTTGCGAAGACATTACCACCAATCCCAAAGTAGTTCTCAATCCTATTCAGTAGTATGTAATTATCCACCATATCAAATGCAGCACTGGCACTGAGATCTGAAATATCTGACGTAAGAGAAGCAATGTCAATATCTGAGACAGTAATACCATGAACAAAGACCAAATCCGGGGTGTTTCTCCTACCATGGGTCGACTCCTGACTGCAATAATGAAATCCCAGCATTTCTATAATGTCCATAAGTGATTTATTGAGGGGATTAGAAGACTTATTTACGCGGATATTGATATGATTTTTGTTCTTCTGATCATGAGTGCACGTGGTAGATCGAACAGTACAGAGAGCCAAATGTTTAAATGAATTAAATTTAGGACCCTCATGAGCCATTAAGTTAAACCCAGGTTTATAAGTTAACGCAGCACCACCTCCTTGCTTTGTAGGAACATGACTAAATGTCTACGCAGGTGGGCAAGCTTCATTCAAAAGCAGGAGGTGACTGGGTTTCAGCCAGATTTCACATAAGCCAATTATGTCTAAGCAGTGTTACAGAATTAGATCATTAATCAGCAGTGATTTTGAGGACAGTGACCTTATATTAATGAAACCGAGACTAAGAACCTTACTAGAGTTGACAGCTTGACTGGTAGAGTTTGAGAGTGGTTCTGTCCTAATGTATGTAAGATGTCTGAAATTAGATTTATGTTTAGAAAGTTCCACATGGTTTAAAGGTAGTTAAAGTGAAATGTTTGAATACATTACTGAATCAGCTGGTGGCGCATCCCCAGTTACAATATTATCCAAAATAGTAATTGGCACTAAATTTGCAAAACTTGATCCTCTGTTCCCTTTATGGGATTGTCAGTGGAAACAGGCACAGTCTTGATCTGAAAAATTTCCATTCCGAACACGTTGCCAACAGGATCGCTGTAGTGGTTTTCATGCCTTTGGTACCCCATTTAACTACTGTATTCTCATCCACATTAAAAGTTGGGCCTGCAGGCTACCTAAACACCTGCTCCAATTAAAGTTAAAGTTGATGGAGTAGCACTTAAAGTGGTGCTTCAGGAGGTCCTTGTAGCATTTCTCCTGCCCTCCTCTGAATTGTTTTCCTTTGTTTAGCTGGGAGTTGATGGTTTTTGATGATGACACATGCTTTGGATCTTGGCTTCAGCCAGGATGCTGTTGTTGATACAACAGTCTTCCCCCCTGATGTTGAGGACACTCCTCAGGCAATGTTGGTGGAATAGCTCAAGGGTTTTCAGGTTGTGGCAGTAGGTCACCCAGGTCTCAAATATTGACAGCAGGGTTGGCATGATGATGGCTTTGTAGATAAGGATTTCCATCTCATGTTGAAGTTCTCTGTTGTTTAAAACATGGGTGCGTAGCCAGCTGAAGGCAGTTCCTGCAAACTTGAGTCGGTGTTGGATCTTGTCTTCGATCTGTGTTTGATGACACGTGGCTGCCCAGGTATGGAAAGTGGGCCGTGATCTCCAGGACCTGTCCATGCAGTTTCACAGCAGGAAGCTTTAAGTCTGATTGTGCTACTCCATCTCTGCAGCTCTGTTGCTGCAAACCCTCTTTGAGCCCGTCTCTGTAGCCTGACATGCACCTCTCAAAAACTGAAATGACACTTCGAAACAACTGAGACCACACGAGCTGTGATTGTTCAGTTTTCTGGTTTCAGTGTGATGACGCAGCCCTGCTTTACTGCTTACTGAAAATCGAAGGCTTCAGGTTTTGTGCCATTTAGCAGAGCTGTGGTAGACATGTCATCATGGAGAATCCTCGGGATCTTGATGAATTTCTCTGTACATTTCCACAGAAGTGAGTGTGACATGCTGTCAAACACCTTTGTCAAGTCAGTGAAGGCAAGGTACAATAGTTGGTGTTACTCTGGACGCTTTTCTTGCAATTGGTGGACAGTGAAGATCATGTCTGTTGTACCTCTTGATGGCTAGAAGCCACTCTGGATTTCAGGAGGGACGTTTTCTGCTCGTGGTCTCAGATGGTTGTTTGCAATCCATGCAATAATGTTATCTGCTGTACACAGCAAGTAGATGCTGTGATGGTTTCCACAGTCAGCTTGTGTTCTTTTTGCTTGTAAATGGTGGCAATCATTGAGTCTTTCAGGTCTGCAGATATTTCTTCATGAGTCCAGATTTTGCTGATGAGTTGGTGTAGTTGCATTGGAGAAAGGGGCTTCCTTATTTAAAGACCTCTGCCGCTGTCTTCCCCCTGGTGTTTTTTTTAGTTGTTGTTGTTGTTTGTTTTTCATGCCTTTGAAGGATGACCAGAGTTTCTTCAAGAGTTGGAGTTTGGCTGAACTCTTCAACGATGTCTTGTTTTGGTAGATGGTGAGGCACTGCGTCCTCCTACACTACTGGGTTGGTATTCAAGAGGTCTTCAGTGTCCTTTTCATCAAGCACTGATGTCATCTCTGATCTTGAGCAAGGTCAGGCCTGCTTCAAAGAGGTGCTGATTGGTTTGGTAGCACTGAAAATGCCTCTGTCATTTCTGTTGGCAAAGGCTTGGATTTCAGCATCCTTGTTGATCCACCCCTGTTTTTTCAGTTTGCCCATTTCACTTTGCAGAGTCACTTTGCTTTGCTGGAGTTAAGAGTTTTGTCTTGTGAGTTCAGATTTTCCTGAAAGTGGAGAAAAGCTTTTCACTTTTGGTCAATGGTTGGAGGACCTGATCATTCTCATAAAACCAGCCCTGGTACTTCCATCCAAGTGTTCAGGGGTCGAAATACATTTTTTAACCTACTTGCACTGGTGCTAACAAAAAAATTACTTGCACCAAAAAAAAAGTTACTTAGACAACCAAAGGTCAGTCTTAAATCAACCTTAAAATTCCTCCTCTGATGTGTCAGACTCTCTGGGGAGAGTTTGAGGGCAGAGCAGCAGCAGCGGCAGACAGTTTATTTTATTTTATTTTTTTTTACATGCATGTGAATGAATCATCCATGAAGATTATTTTATTTATTAACTACACAGATGTATAATAAAACAAATGGTGACTGGTTTATAACACAATTATGACAGAGTTTGAGGGGAGAGAGAGCGAGGAACCGCAGCAGCAGCCAGTTTTTTTTTCATGTGCACGCGCAAACTAATCATCCGTGAAGATAATTTTATTAACTTCACAGATGTATAATAAAACAAATGGTGACTGGTTTATAACACAATGATGACAGAGTTTGAGGGGAGAGAGAGCGAGGAACCGCAGCGGCAACCAGTTTTTTTTTTTGTTTCTTTGTTTACATGTACGTCCACGAACGGGACAGGAGGTCCTCAAACTGGAGCTCCTGCAGCTCCAGTTATTTGCTGCAGCAAATAATGAAACTCCCCAAATTGCGAACATTTCATGAGGATGTTGTGAACCCAGGGGCGGCGCCGCTGGCGACGTTTGTCAGCTTTCCACAACAAATAGAGCACAGCAACTCGCTCCATGTGTGAGAGTCATAAAACGCAGGGAAGACGAAGACAACACACTGGAAATTATTTTTTTCCTTATTTATTCCTTTATTGGTTCATTCTACTGGTGCTTATAGTTGATAAAACTTGGATGAAGTTACTTGCACCAGTGCTAGTGCAGTATAAAATTACGTGCACCGCTCGAATAACACATGCACAAACTAGCACATGCATGTACTAATTCGACCCCTGGTGTTTCAAGGCAGGCTGTGTGTGTGTGTGTGTGTGTATATATATATATATATATATATATATATATATATATATATATATATATATATATATATATATATATATATATATATATATATATATATATATATGAAAATGTCAATTTGATATTTTGTTATTAGTAGATCTGTTGGGAAGGTGTCGTAGCACGGACCCACAACAGGGGGTGCAAATGAACAGACAATGAGTAAGCCAAAAGGTAACAATTTACTGTTGTGACAAAACACAACTAAATGTACAGAAATTGCAAAGTCAATGAACACCAGGTGACGTGTGGGCAGGCTCGAAGATAGAAGACCCCGACGAGAGAGAGACCGCGTCCCACACGGCCTCCACCACCAACGGTCTGAAGAACACCGGAGCCGCCAAGTCCTGAATCCCCAGGTGACCTCTGTCTTCGGCTGTCGACCCTGGTACTGCTGGCAGAAAGCAGAAAAAAGATGAATGAGTGTAACTCCTTACACTCAGTGGTCTACAGTTTGTGCACAGTAGGAGGAGAACCTCCACCTCCGAATCACACACTCGTGCAGCTCCTAGTGTGTCCACTTATCTGTAGCGCGGTTGTCGTCGTCACGCTCCACGCCACTTCCCAGATAAGGGTGAACACCACAGGATACCGGCTGCAACAGAAATTCAGAATCCTACACAACGTGTTAATCAGCAGAGAAGTGTACCTCACGGTAGTCGATTTCTCGGCGAGGAGGTGGAGTCCCGATCCGGCTTTTAAGATGGTGATGATGATGATGAACGAGTGACAGCTGGTGCAGGGGATGAATGACAGCTGTCACTTCCTCAGGGTCCGGCGCCCTCTCGTGCTTGGAGCCCGCACTCCAAGCAGGGCGCCCTCTGGTGGTGGTGGGCCAGCAGTACCTCCTCTTCAGCGGCCCACATAACAAGATCTGATAGTTTAAAAACCCATGCAATAATTTGACTATATGTCTGATACTTTGAAATGTGAGTATGGCAAGGCACTTTTGTTCTCAGGTTTATAGAGCTGTGATGATTTGGTACAGTAAATCAACAGGCAGTTAGATTTTTTTCCGCTCATGCAGTGTTTAGGGTCCCTTCCCACATAGAGCAAATTTGGTAGATTTGCGCATAAAGTGCGCAAAAAGCAGGAATCGTGTCCAAAACGTGTAAAATCTTACCTGCCTCCAACGCCTCATACACCTGTTGCTACAACTATTTGCACATACCAGCGGCTGAAAGACAGAGTGTGCCCTGTACAAGCCGCTTGCATGGCACTTACAAAATGTGTGGCCATTCGTACTATCATCATGAAAACAGTCAGCAGACAATCATTGTCATGCTGGCAGTGAAAATTGTCTAAGTGCCCCACGAGTGTGGCTTTGGTGTGTGCACTAAACTGACAGGAGGTGTGGCCGCTGAGAGAAAGTGTTGTAGAGAAGAGAGCTTTAAATCAGAAGTGTCTGACTCCGTGGTATAACTCACAAACTCGTAGCTTAAAGCAGATAACCCGTAAGTTGGAGAGGAAATGGCGTCTCACTAATTTAGAAGATCTTCACTTAGCCAGGAAAAAGAGTTTGTTGCTCTATAAAAAAGCCCTCCGTAAAGCTAGGACATCTTTCTACTCATCACTAATTGAAGAAAATAAGAACAACCTCAGGTTTCTTTTCAGCACTGTAGCCAGGCTGACAAAGAGTCAGAGCTCTATTGAGCTGAGTATTCCATTAACTTTAACTAGTAATGACTTCATGACTTTCTTTGCTAACAAAATTTTGACTATTAGAGAAAAAATTACTCATAACCATCCCAAAGATGTATCGTTATCTTTGGCTGCTTTCAGTGATGCCGGTATTTGGTTAGACTCTTTCTCTCCGATTGTTCTGTCTGAGTTATTTTCATTAGTTACTTCATCCAAACCATCAACATGTTTATTAGACTGGCAGTGGCAGTAATTAAACCATTACTTAAAAAGCCATCACTTGACCCAGCTATTTTAGCTAATTATAGGCCAATCTCCAACCTTCCTTTTCTCTCAAAGATTCTTGAGAGGGTAGTTGTAAAACAGCTAACTGATCACCTGCAGAGGAATGGTCTATTTGAAGAGGTTCAGTCAGGTTTTAGAATTCATCATAGTACAGAAACAGCATTAGTGAAGGTTACAAATGATCTTCTTATGGCTTCGGACAGTGGACTTATCTCTGTGCTTGTTCTGTTGGACCTCAGTGCTGCTTTTGATACTGTTGACCATAAAATTTTATTACAGAGATTAGAGCATGTCATAGGTATTAAAGGCACTGCGCTGCGGTGGTTTGAATCATATTTGTCTAATAGATTACAGTTTGTTCATGTAAATGGGGAATCTTCTTCACAGACTAAAGTTAATTATGGAGTTCCACAAGGTTCTGTGCTAGGACCAATTTTATTCACTTTATACATGCTTCCCTTAGGCAGTATTATTAGACGGTATTGCTTAAATTTTCATTGTTACGCAGATGATACCCAGCTTTATCTATCCATGAAGCCAGAGGACACACACCAATTAGCTAAACTGCAGGATTGTCTTACAGACATAAAGACATGGATGACCTCTAATTTCCTGCTTTTAAACTCAGATAAAACTGAAGTTATTGTACTTGGCCCCACAAATCTTAGAAGCATGGTGTCTAACCAGATCTTTACTCTGGATGGCATTTCCCTGACCTCTAGTAATACTGTGAGAAATCTTGGAGTCATTTTTGATCAGGATATGTCATTCAAAGCGCATATTAAACAAATATGTAGGACTGCCTTTTTGCATTTACGCAATATCTCTAAAATCAGAAAGGTCTTGTCTCAGAGTGATGCTGAAAAACTAATTCATGCATTTATTTCCTCTAGGCTGGACTATTGTAATTCTTTATTATCAGGTTGTCCTAAAAGTTCCCTAAAAAGCCTTCAGTTAATTCAAAATGCTGCAGCTAGAGTACTGACGGGGACTAGCAGGAGAGAGCATATCTCACCCGTGTTGGCCTCTCTTCATTGGCTTCCTGTTAATTCTAGAATAGAATTTAAAATTCTTCTTCTTACTTATAAGGTTTTGAATAATCAGGTCCCATCTTATCTTAGGGACCTCGTAGTACCATATCACCCTAATAGAGCGCTTCGCTCTCAGACTGCAGGCTTACTTGTAGTTCCTAGGGTTTGTAAGAGTAGAATGGGAGGCAGAGCCTTCAGCTTTCAGGCTCCTCTCCTGTGGAACCAGCTCCCAATTCAGATCAGGGAGACAGATACCCTCTCTACTTTTAAGATTAGGCTTAAAACTTTCCTTTTCGCTAAGGCTTATAGTTAGGGCTGGATCGGGTGACCCTGGACTATCCCTTGGTTATGCTGCTTTAGACGTAGACTGTGGGGGGGTTCCCATGATGCACTGTTTCTTTCTCTTTTTGCTCTGTATGCATCACTCCGCATTTAATCATTAGTGATCGATCTCTGCCCCCCTCCACAGCATGTCTTTTTCCTGGTTCTTTCCCTCAGCCCCAACCAGTCTCAGCAGAAGACTGCCCCTCCCTGAGCCTGGTTCTGCTGGAGGTTTCTTCCTGTTAAGAGGGAGTTTTTCCTTCCCACTGTTGCCAAGTGCTTGCTCACAGGGGGTCGTTTTGACCGTTGGGGTTTTTCATAATTGTTGTATGGGGTCTTTATCGGCTCTCGCTAACCAAGTGAAGGACGTAGAAAAGCTCATCGAAGAGGTTGAGGAGATGGTCTCCGCTTCAAAGGACAGCCACGGTGCTCACGACACTCGTATAGCCACCATGAAAAAAAGTGGAGCAACTACAGCTGAAAATTGATGGTTTGGAAAACCGTGGCCGTTGTAAAAACCTGAAAATTGTCAACCTCCCAGAGAAAACAGAGGACAACATCCCTCTTGCAGACTTTCTCCAGAAAACATTACCGACTTTAGTTGGACTGTCGGCTGATTACCCCCCGCTGGAAAATGAACACGTCCACCGAGTCCCAGCTCCCGCTCCGGCTCCAGAAAAGCCCATGAGAAGTGTCTTGGTCCAGTTTTTGCAGTATTCTCAAAGAGAGGCTGTGCTCAGTGCGGCATTGAAGAAACGCACCATCCACCATGGCGGCTCCCAGCTGTGGTTTTACCCCAAACTGTCTGCGGAGGTCCTCCGAAGGCGGCAATCGTTTGATACCGTGGTGCAAGTGCTTCATGATAAATATCATGGATTTGCCTACCCGCTGCGCCGCCGGTGTCTCCACGAAGGGAAAATCTTGTTTTTTGATATCCCTGAATCCACGGCTGCATTTCTGGACACACTTAAATGAGGTAATATTTACATCTCTAATGTTACCATTTATGGAGAAAGACAGACTTTGTACACTGAGCCCCCACTGAACATTGTGTCTTTTTTTGTGATCATTAAATGGACTTTGAGGGACTATCAATACAGCAGAGCTGAATTTTTTCTTTTTTTGTAGCTCTTTTCCTCAGAAATAAGATTTTACTCGCCACCCCCCCCCCCCCCCCATTTTTAATCCTTAATAATACAGAATGTATTAAAAAAACTGTTCATTTGTTCAGTATTCAGTTTGACTTAACACTTACAGTGCTTTTTTCTTCTTCTTCTTCTTTTTATGGTGTTTTCTTACAAATGTTGCACTTCCTTTTTTATTAAAAAAAACATAGTTTTATATAGCTTATATGTCTGAATCAATTCTGTGTGTAATCTGTACTTAAAGTGCAATTTGCACAAATGTGGTGTTTATCATTTTGGCTGGAGCGTGGACAGTGTTCTCTGTGTCTTAGTTGTTAGTGTGATCTGTTATATTAGGACTTAGATTATGCTTGGAATGCCCAGTGGCTTCTTTTGGGGCAGTCTTCTGTTAGTCCGTGGTCACAACCCGCCGTACTTGCACGTGTGTGGAGTCTACTTGCAAAAATGTGGGCAAAATCTGGAGATCCGTACGTTGTAAGTACTGCCTCCTTACGGATTTGGGAGCACATAGACACGCCGCAGAGGTTTTAGTGCATGCAGAACTTTCGCTGCGGTCGAGCTGTGGATTCACCAGGAGTACGGGGGGTGTACTCCCTCCTTGCTCTTGCTACTGCCTCCCTATGTTTTCGCAAAAACGTGGGGGCCGTGGCATCCGTAGAAAACGTACGGCGAAAAAAAAAAACGCATGGTGGGTTGTGAATGGGGCTTTATTCTGTTCTGTTATTAGCCTGTAAAGTTGTTCATGGACTGGCACCGGTGTACTTAGCTGATTTGATTAAGCCCTATGTACCGCCCCGGGCTTTCTGCTTATCTGATGCAGGACTGCTTTGTGTCCCAAGGTTGAAGAAGAGGTCTGTCGGTCAAAGGGCCTTGTTTTATCATGCCCCAGTAATGTGGAATGGTCTCCCATTGTTGATAAGACAGTCTGATACTGTGGAGACCTTCAAGTCAAGACTGAAGACACATTTTTAGCAGTACTTTGGTTCATAACTGTCCTCTTATTCTGCTTTTGTATTCTTTAAAATTTTATTGTTTTAAATGTTGTTTTTAATTGTATTTTATACTTGTTGTTCTTAATTCATGTTAAACTATTTTTGAACTGTTTTGTTTGAAGCGCCTTGGGGCGATGTTTTCGTGATTTGCCACTTTTATAAACTGAATAAATTGAAATTGAGTCTTTTTACTGTCATTTGAGAACAGGATAGGGGAGAGTAAGTGCTGCTGTTTATGTTCTTTGTGTTTTCATTTTCTCGTGATAAACTGGAGTTTAGATTCATTATTTTATATTACTGTTTGCACTTTGACTAACTGGGGATCACTCAGTACCTGTTACTCAATTATTTTCCAGCTGTGTGGCTTTTATGTCTGGTTCACTTAAATTTACGACTTGAAATGTCCGGGGATTGGGCCACGTGATTAAAAGGAAGAGGATCTTAACATATTTGAAAAAACAAAAATCTAATATAGCATTACTTCAGGAAACAAGGCTATCTGACACAGAACATCTGAAACTTAAGAGGGACCTGGTTGGCAAAGTTTATTTCTTCTCCCACTCACAGAACAAGAAAGGCACAGCCATTCTCATCAATAAGAATCTTCCTTTCATCTTGGAACATGAAAAAAAAAAGATCTAGAAGGGAGATTTATTTTGATCACAGGTTCAATTCTCGGACAACATATAACTATTCTCAATATTTATGGCCCAAATAATGACTCACCCCAGTTTATGTCACAAATGATTATGATGTTTAACCACCTTTGCAAAGGCCAGGGCTTCTTAGCTGGTGATTTTAATTGTATAGTGAATGCTTCTCTGGATAAATCCTTCTCTGCAAACGTGTCTAACCCGAAGTCGTCCGCCGTTCTTAAAAATTTATTCACGTTTTATTCACATCCCCATGATTTCTATTCTAGACTTGACTACTTTTTTATTCCTAAAAATGTTTTACACTCCATTCAGAACTGTTGCACAGACCCTATTGTTTTATCGGACCATGCTCCGGTACATCTGTACATTAACCCAGTATTTAACATCCCTAAGACTCCCGCTTGGTGATTTAACACATCATTCTTTAACAGCGACTCTTTCTGCACCTTTGTCCAAACTAACCTATTACAATTCTGGCTCGATAATAAAAGCTCCAATCTGGGATGCAGCTAAAGCCACTTTGCGTGGTCACCATATTTCCTACAGCTCCCATCACAAAAAAAAGTCTCAGAGGTAAACAGAAAAAACCTTGAAAAAGAAGTGACTAGTCACCCACACAAACAAATTTAAAGGCACTAGTGGCTATTAAGACTGAACTTAACATAGATCATACTCACCATGTTCAGAAATTATTACTTTACACAAAGCAGAAATATTATGAATTTGGCAATAAGCCCGGTCGTCTGTTTGCTCACCGACTGAAAAACCAAAATAATGATCGTTCAATTAAAACAATAAGAACACAGAATGGAGAAGTTAAATGTGATTCAGTGACTGTCAATAGCACATTCCGGGATTTTTATAAATCCCTGTACAGTGCAGAGAAGGCTGATAGCACTGCCATCGCCTCGTATTTGAATAATGTTCCTTTGCCCACCATCACAGAGGAGGATCGCTCCAGTTTAGATGCTGCATTCACACCGGAGGATTTCTGGGCTGCAATCTAATCCACAGTGAGGAAAATAAGTATTTGAACACCCTGCGGTTTTGCAAGTTCTCCCACTTAGAAATCATGGAGGGGTCTGAAATTTTTATCTTAGGTGCACGTCCACTGTGAGAGACATAATGAAAAAAAAAAAAAAATCCGGAAATCACAATGTATGATTTTTTTTAACAATTTATTTGTATGTTACTGCTGCAAATAAGGATTTGAACCCCTACCAACCAGCAAGAATTCTGGCTCACACAGACCTGTTCATTTTTCTTTAAGAAGCCCTCTTATTCTGCATTCTTTACCTGTATTAATTGCACCTGTTTGAACTTGTTACCTGTATGAAAGACACCTGTTCACACACTCAATCAATCACACTCCAACCTGTCCACCATAGCCAAGACCAAAGAGCTGTCTAAGGACACCAGGGACAAAACTGTAGACCTGCACAAGGCTGGGATGGACTACAGGACAACAGGCAAGCAGCTTGATAGAAGACAACAACTGTTATGATTATTTATTAGAAAGTGGAAGAAACACAAGATGACTATCAATCTCCCTCGGTCTGGGATCCCATGCAAGATCTCACTTTGTGGTGTAAGGATAATTCTGAGAAAGCTTAGAACTGCACAGGAGGACCTGGTCAATGACCTGAAGAGAGCTGGGACCAGGGTCACAAAGATTACATTAGTAACACATGATGCTGTCATGGTTTAAAATCCTGCAGGGCAGCAAGGTCCCCCTGCTCAAGCCAGCACATGTCCAGGCCTGTTTGAAGTTCACCAGTGGCCATCTGGATGATCCAGAGGAGGCATGGGAGAAGGTCATGTGGTCAGATGAGACCAGAATAGAGCTTTTTGGAATCAACTCAACTTACCATGTTTAGAGGATGAGAACAACCCCAAGAAAACCCTCCCAACCATGAAGCATGGGGGTGGAAACATCATTCTCTGGGGGTGCTCTTCTGCAAAGGGGACAGGACGACTGCACCGTATTGAAGGGAGGATGGATGGGGTCATGTATTGTGAGATTTTGGCAAACAACCTCCTTCCCTCAGTAAGAGCATTGAAGATGGGTCATGGCTGGGTCTTCCAGCATGACAATGACCCCAAACACACAGCCAGGGCAACTAAGGAGGGGCTCTGTAAGAAGCATTTCAAGGTCCTGGAGTGGCCTGGCCAGTCTCCAGACCTGAACTGAATAGAAAATCTTTGGAGGGAGCTGAAACTCCAAACCTGAAAGATCTAGAGAAGATCTGTATGGAGGAGTGGACCAAAATCCCTGCTGCAGTGTGTGCAAACCTGGTGAAAAACTACAGGAAACACTTGACCTCTGTAATTGCAAACAAAGGCTACTGTACCAAATATTAACATTGATTTTCACAGGTGTTCAAATACTTATTTGCAGCAGTAACATACAAATAAATTATTTTAAAAAAAATCATACATTGTGCTTTCCGGATTTTTTTTTTTTTTTTTTTTAGATTATGTCTCTCATAGTGGACATGCACCTAAGATGAAAATTTCAGACCCCTCCATGATTTCTAAGTAGGAGAACTTGCAAAATCGCAGGGTGTTCAAATACTTATTTTCCTCACTGTATGTCAAATAGGAAGTGTCCAGGCCCAGATGTGTTTCAATTGGAATTCTTTAAGAAATTTTGGCCAGAGATTCACCCAATTTTTATGCCCGCCATTAATGGTATTTTAAGAGATGGCATCCCCACCTCCTGGAGATACGCTTTCTTTAGTTTGCTTTTAAAAAAAGGATAAATACCCTTTGGGTTGTTCATCATACAGACCTATCAGTCTCCTTAAAGTGGATTACATTATTGTTGCAAAGGTACTGGCTTGGAGACTGGAGAAAATCCTCCTAAAAATAATTAACCCAGATCAGGTAGGATTTGTAAAATCAAGATATGTCATGTTCTTAATGTTGTTCAGTATCTTAACACTCATAACAACCCATCATTAATTGTCTCCCTTGATGCCGAAAAGGCCTTTGATCAAGTAGAATGGCTCTTTTTGCTTCTGACATTAGAAAAATTCGGTCTGGGCTCAAACTTCCTTAATATGATTAAACACTTCTATTCAGACCTAATAGCTACAGTAAATACAAATGGCCTGCTGTCTGATGGCTTCCTGGTGCGCAGGGGCTGCAGATAGGGGTGTCCCTTGTCCCCTTTATTGTCCATACTGTTCATTGAACCTGTGGCTGAGGCAATAAGAACCAACCCCGATATATCCAGAATTAGGGTGGGTGAAGAAAACCACATTATTTCCTTATTCGCAGATGATGTCCTCTTATATCTGAACAAGCCTGAGAAATCAGTTCTGGTGGTTTTGAAATCTATATCCACATTCAGTGCCCTACACTTACAAAGCCAAGGGACCTGGGAGGCCTGTCCCTGCCCAATCTACAATTATATTATTGGACAGTACAACTTAAAATGATGACGGACTGGTTTATGAACAGAAAGGATTCCTTATGGTTGAGCATTGAATCTCTATCTTGCTGTCACAGAAGACTTAACTCGCTTCCTTTTATCAATAATATAGATCAGTTAAATCATATCAAGAACAACATACAGTATTTATTTACAATATGCTACTGGTTTGGCGAGATGTGAGGAAATACCTAGATATTCCTCCTGTCATCTCACTCTGTAATCCCTTGTCTTTCAATCCAGATATACCAGTGCATATTAGGAATGTTGGTTTGATGGAATGGACATTTAAGGGCTTGTTAAACTTGGCAGAACTGCTGGCCTCTGACGCTGTTAAATCATTTGAGCAATTCAGGGCTGATTGTAATATTCCCCACAAAGATTTTTATAAATACCTCCAAATTTGTCACTTTATAGGATCTTTTCTTGAGGACAGGCAGGATCCACATGAGACTGTCAGAGCTGGAAAACATTATAGTTTTAGCTAAATCTCCCAAAGGACTGATTTCCAAAATTCACACTTCCCTACTTTATTATGATTCTTCAGGATATGATTCTCTGAAGAGGATGTGGGAGCGTGATCTGGATGTGACATTTAGTCCTGTAGACTGGGACAAGATCTGCAGTGAGGTTTTTCCTAAATGCACCTCCACCTCTATACATGAACAGAATTCTAAATTTTTCCACCAAAATTATTACACACCTGTTCACCTCCAGAAAATGTTCCTTGACACCTCCAATCTTTGTTACAAATGTAATATACACAAGGGTACGTTTATCCATTTGTTTTGGTAATGTGACCGCATCCAGACTTTTTGGACAGGAGTTCACTCTGTAATTCAAGAGGTCACGGGTAAACAGTTCTTGTTGACTCCTTCTTTCTGTCTACTTAACCATGCTCCAGATGATCTCCTGGACACAGATACCAAATTCTTATTGATTATTCTTCTGTTTCTGGCCAACAAATGTATTTTGCTGTGGTGGTCATCTCCCCAGGTTCCTACAGTCGACATCTGGATATCACAGATTTCTGCTGCTACTCCTCTCGAGAAACTGACTCATGATCTTAATCACAAATTGAACAGATTGTGGAGGATCTGGGAACCATAGCAATCCTTCTTACAAAAGCAAAAATTCATTATCTGTCCCAGGAAGACGAGGACTGTTTGCTTTTTTATCTGTTCCAGATGTATGCTTTCGTTCACCTGTCTCCGGTCATCTTTTGATTTTATTAATTTATTTTACATATACATAGATATTTGTAGTGCAGTACTCAATGTTAGTTTGGGGTGGGATATTTTTGTCCTATTTTTGTTTTATTTATTTTTGTTTTTGTTTTCCTCCACAAGAAAAAAAGGTAAAAAAAAAAAGTGGAGGAGTTTAAGTATCTTGGGGTCTTGTTCACGAGCGAGGGACGGATGGAGTGTGAGATCGACAGACGGATCGGTGCAGCGTCTGCAGTGATGCGGTCGCTGTATCGGACCGTCGTGGTGAAGAGAGAGCTGAGCAGGGGGGCAAAGCTCTCGATTTACCGATCGATCTACATTCCGACCCTCACCTATGGTCATGAGATTTGGCTCGTGACTGAAAGAACGAGATCGCAAGCGGCCGAGATGAGTTTCCTTCGCAGGGTGGCTGGGCGCTCCCTTAGAGATAGGGTGAGGAGCTCGGTCACTCAGGAGGAGCTCGGAGTCGAGCCGCTGATCCTGATCCTGATCGGGCATCTTTTCCGGATGCCCCTGGACGCCTCGCTGGAGAGGTGTTCCGACACGTCCCATTGGGACGAGGTCCTGGGGAAGACCCAGGACACGCTGGAGGGACTACGTCTCTCAGCTGGCTTGGGAACGCCTTGGGGTTCCCCCGGAGGAGCTGGGGGAGGTGTGTGTGGATCGGGAGGTCTGGGCGGCTTTGCTTGAGCTGCTGCCCCCACGACCCGACTCTGGATAAAGCGGAAGAAAATGGATGAATGGATGTTTTTGTTTTATTTTGTTTTATTTTATCGTCTTTTTTGTCTTTCATATTGTTCAATGACTATTATTACTGCTTACTGGCCGTGCTTATAGACCAAAAAAATCAATAAAGACTATTAAAAAAAAAACAAAAAGTAACATTAATGCAAATTCATCATGTTGACCCAGCAAATTTACATTTATGTCACTCAGCAAAATTGTTTCTGGCTATGTTAACACATTTTACTTGGGTGGAAATACTTTCCATAATTTTATTATGTTCACTGAGCAAGTTAGATTTTAAGTTGTTGCACGTTATGTTAAAACTACATGATTGGAATATGTTCACCCAGAAAACTTGATTTTATATCGTAGAAGCTACATATGAGACTTAGGTTCATGTAACAAAAAAGCCAACAACACCCATGTTGGTTTTTTAGAGTGTGTGTGTGTTTCAGTCCCACACAGGTGCCTGCAAGAAATAGCTGGCACCTCTCCACACTGTGACATATTGATTGAGATTGACTTGAAGTGCAAATAAATGGTGAAAAATCGGTTCTCCGCCACCTCCAGAATTACTGCCCTCGGTGAGAGACCACATCACCTATATCAAGATCCGCCACTATTAGTTATCACTGCAAGCTTTTTTTTCATTTGATGTCATCCCACCATTCAGATGTGTAGTAGCTCAAGGGTTCACACAGTTTTTCTTGTGACATACAGATATAAACAGTTTCTTCATGATTGTTTGAAATTTTCTCCAAGAGGTATCTAACACTTGACATCAACTTTACACCAGCAGACACATATTGTCAGTGACCTGAATTTGAAACAGTGTAGCCACAAACTGTGCACTTGTTTTTAGTCTCTTCGAAATTTCTTGACCATTCACCCAGTTTGGATGCAATTTTCTGGAAATTCAAAGTTGACATTTTTCATGACACATCATTTACTTTGGAAATTATTTCATTGCTGCTGTAACTGAGAGATGAACGTGTCCAAATACATGTGGATCTAACAGTGTGTTAATGACGAGGACAAATTATTAAGCACACAGTTACACCTCACAAAATGCAGCGTGAAGAAGTGTCATTGAAATAAAATCCTCAGGAATATCAGTTTTTATACAAATTTCACACTTTTTCAAAGTGACTGCAGATTTTCTGTTTTTCTCTTCAGGGCCAAATTGCTACGCAGACACAGCGGTGATACCTGCCGGGCGAGAGGTGAAGATTGATGAGTGCACAATCTGCTACTGCACATACGAGGAGGGCACATGGCAGATTGAGCGTCAGGCCACTTGCAGTAAGAATGAGTGCCAGCGCATCTAGCGAGCAGCACGGTGAGGGGATGCCGTCGGCACGCGACACCAGTCAGAGTGGAAACTGTCAGCCTTTCCCCGGACATCAGGGTCGGACAGCAGCCCTCGAGCATTTATAGCATCTACTCCAGAAAACAAAGCTTTTATGAAGATTTATAATCCATACACAGAATATCTATTTATCTATGTATTGAAATATTTATGAACATACGGTTATAGGAGTTGCTGATGCTGAACTAGTGACAAATATTTTTTATAGGCTCTGTATTTTAATAAGCACTCTACTGGACCGGAGGTCAATCAAACATGACAGAATGTATAGAACACAGGTACAAACCTCAATGTCTCCACACATGACTTCATACTAATGCTGACATCACTTCCTTTTGCCACCAAAGTGCAGATAGACGTGTGCCATCCACTTTAAAGTAATGGCTAAGTGCAGCCAGAGACCTGACAGTTCAAAAGGACTTGACTGTTTTTCGATTTTCCTTAATCGTTTTCGATGTTGAAATGTGTCTTTATTTGGAAGTGCTTTTTGTATTTCTCTTGGTACCGAGTGTCCATGTTTGAAATAAATGCTGATCTGTGCTCTGTAAATGTAAAGTGCTCCTTGTCGTTCGGTGATTGAGGGCTTTCACTTTCACCGAATTCCTGCTGAATAATGTGTTTACAACTTTTGCAGAGCAGAATGATCAACTCATCGTCTTCCATTGAAATAAATGATTCAGTTTAGACATCCGAGGTAACCTTTGAAAATGACAGCTTATAACAAATCTCTGTCATTGAAGTCGGAGGGGGTTGTTTTTGCCTGTTTGTTTGTTTGTCTGTCTGTCTGTTTGTTTGTGTGTTTGTTTGTCCATGAACAGCCTGGAGCCAACAATTTTATATCCTGATAGGCAAGACGTGATTCAGTTTTCAAGGTCATTGGTCAAAGGGAAAAATCAGGAAAAATCTTGGAAAATTGGAAAAATCCCTATCTTTAACATTGAATACATTTTCAAAAATTCATATCTCTGTCAACAAAGATCAAATTTCTTTCATATTTGAAATCCTTATGTCAGATGGTATCCTTTATTGACTGCCAAAGTTTGATATGGATCTGATCAAGATTACAAATTTTATGGCCATTTACATTTAAAATTGAAACCCCATTTACGTAATGTATATTTTACATTATATCTTAATCAAACACACCCCAATCACTGTCATACTTGAAAGTGAGGTGCAGACTATCAGTCACGATCACCTGACAAAGTTTGATCTGGATCTGATCTGGATTGTGGATTTTGTGGACATTTGAATTTACACTCAACAAAAATATAAACGCAACACTTTTGGTTTTGCTCCTATTTTGTATGAGATGAACTCAAAGATCTAAAACTTTTTCCACATACACAATATCACCATTTCTCTTAAATATTGTTCACAAACAAGTCTAAATCTGTGATAGTGAGCACTTCTCCTTTGCTGAGATAATCCATCCCACCTCATAGGTGTGCCATATCAAGATGCTGATTAGACACCATGATTAGTGCACAGGTGTGCCTTAGACTGCCCACAATAAAAGGCCACTCTGAAAGGTGCAGTTTTGTTTTATTGGGGGGGATACCAGTCAGTATCTGGTGTGACCACCATTTGCCTCATGCAGTGCAACACATCTCCTTCGCATAGAGTTGATCAGGTTGTCAATAATCATGGTGTCTTATCAGCATCTTGATATGGCACACCTGTGAGGTGGGATGGATTATCTCAGCAAAGGAGAAGTGCTCACTATCACAGATTTAGACTGGTTTGTGAACAATATTTGAGGAAAATGGTGATATTGTGTATGTGGAAAAAGTTTTAGATCTTTGAGTTCATCTCATACAAAATGGGAGCAAAACCAAAAGTGTTGCATTTATATTTTTGTTGAGTGTAATATTATAAGGCCCATTTGGTGTATATTTTGCATTGTATCTCAATCAAAAGTGCCTCAGTCACTCTCATTTGTGACAGTGAGGTGAAAATTGACACTCTCAGTGAACAGACTAAGTTTGATCCGCATCTGATCTGTATTGTTGATTTAGCAGATATTTGATTTTAACATTGAAAAGCCCCTTTGATCTATAGTTTGTATTATATTTTAGCTTATGAAAAACCACTTCTAACAGAACTTTGACCTTGAAATTTTTTCCCAAGATAAAAAATTGTGGAATTGGAAACTAGTGTTGGCAGAGGTTGCGCTCTATGAGCACAGTGCTCTAGTTTTTTTTTTTTTTTTTTTTTCCATGAACTTCCTGTTGCAGGATGAGAAATGCATGTGACATTCCGGTAAATATTTAATGGCCTGTCATCAGCATATTCACGTTTACTCACGTTGCAGTTTGCAATAGCTGAATATTTTCTGCAGAACTAAAGAATGTTAGAGTGGATGCCCTGATTTTTATCTACCTACTGACAAAATTACTCAAAGTGCATCTGTCCGTGCATGTTTGGTGAAAGTTGTCCCATATTTCAGGAACTGCTGGTTAAGCTGTAACAAGTTTTGTGGCAAATTATTTGCACAATATATTTCTACAGGCATCCGTGAGGAGCTTGGAGTAGAGCCGCTGCTAATTTGCGTTGAAAGGAGCCAGCTGAGGTGGTTCGGGCATCTGGTAAGGATGCCTCGAGAGCACCTCCCTATGGAGGTGTTCCATGCATGTCCATCTGGGACAAGACCCCGGGGAAGACGCAGAACTAGGTGGAGAGATTATATCTCCACACTGGCCTGGGAACGCCTCGGGATCCCCCAGTCAGAGGTGGTCAGCGTGGCCTGGGAAAGGGAAGTCTGGGTCCCGTGCTAGAGCTGTTGCCCCTGCGACCCAAAACCCGGATAAGCGATTGAAGATGACAATGAAAATTGCCACAGGCTGCAATTAAATATTGTCAGAAGCTGAAGCATTACCATGGTAACAGCCAAAAATAATATTCAACCTTTAGTCAGAGCAGTAACAGTAAAGTTTGGGATTAAATTAGTTAGTGATCCTAAATTTCTATTTTATACCATTAAATTTTTTATCTGCAAATGACTGAAAATATGATGTTTGATTTTTGGCTACAACAGTGGTGGAGCCGGGGGGGCTTGGGGAGGCTTAAGCCCCCCAATAATTCTGCCAATAATGTGAATAGCGACTGACATATTTGTGGATCTCAACTGCAGTTTTGCACTGAGAATGTCTCAATATTGCGTAACTGAGCAAAGTGATGAATGTGTGTGTTCAGTGATATACCAATGCTGAATCACCCTTCACAAACAGAATTTTCAGTTTTGCAAATAAACATTTATTTGTAAAAACCCACACACGTTACAAATCAGAAATTTGTGTTTGTGGATCACAAAGCACGTGTACAAATCAAAGGATATTTGTAAATCACCCTCTGTGCATTTGCAAGTATTAATGAGACAAATTTAACTCCATACTCAAAATATTTTAGTTTCCTAATTATTTATTACAGGCACTCTTAAAACTTCACTTATCTTTATAATTTTATTATTGGTACATTTTAGAATTGATTTAGATGAGATATACTTATTATCTCACAGGAATATAACACAATTATCTGGGAACTACTTCAGTTTGTATACTTATGTGCAAGTTTACTGAACTTGCAATCATTCTAAGTGATGTGCGTGTGTATTGATACCACATTTTAGAGGAGCACGGGTGACTAAAACATATACCTTGGTATTTATAAAGCAATTTACTATATACAGTGTTGCCACAGTTACTTTGAAAAAGTAATCCAATTACTGATTACTGATTACTCCTTGAAAAAGTAACTTAGTTACTTTACTGATTACTCAATTGTAAAAGTAACTAAGTTAGATTACTAGTTACTTTTTTAGTTACTTTCCCCAGCTGCCGACAACAACCCTCTGCCACCTCAACATGACAATGATACCTGTTTTGCCAAAACTCACTTTATAGTCACCCTTTCTTGACTTCAATGAAAATAAATACTTGTTTTATAAAAAGTAAAATAAAGACCTCTTTCTTGACCTCATATTTAACTGTTGACAGCACTGTAACAGTAAAACTTGCAATTTCAAACCTACATTTTTTATAAATTTAACTATTAAATTCTAACATTTTTCTAACATTTAAATTCTCTCTAAACATTTTACTTGTCGAAATTATTATTATTTTAAGCAATATTAGTAGTTGTAGTAAAAAACAGCTTCAAAACTGGACCTTTAATCTAGGGGTGTTGTGGGGGGGGCACATCCCTGCCCCACGCCCCATTCCATCTGGATTCGCCCCTGCTTTGGCGTTTGAGCACAAAGAATGGATAACATTTATTTATGCAGAAAACAGGACCAGATTTACAGGTAAGAAAGTTTTATTGCGTTTTCACATCATGTGGTCCTCAGAAAGAGAGTTTAGGTGCATTTGCAGAAAGAGAGTTTAGGTGCATTTGAGTGGAAAATAGTGTTAGTTGTTGACGCGTCGCGGAGGATCAGCTGTTTTTAACGAGATGATACGGAGCAGCTCAGCTCAGAATTATAAATAAAGGAGGGAAAAAAGTATAAAAATGTCTCACCTGCTCAGTGCAGGTGTGCTGATCACCGTGCTTTAAGATGTGAGGACGAGTCGAGCAGCTGCAAAAAACCGTGGATGAAAAGCTCACAGCTCGCTTAAAGTGGGCAGTTCAGTCGAACCCCGACCTCCTGCCCACAGACCAAGTTTAATGCTACTATCAACCCACAATGAAAAATAATAGTAACGCACAGTGACATGGAGAAGTAACTTTAATCTGATTACTGTTTTGGAAAGATTAACGCGTTAGATTACTCGTTACTAAAAAAAAGTGGTCAGATTAGAGTAACGCGTAACGCGTTACCGGCATCACTGACTATATATTGTTCATTTTGATGACATTTTTTGGAGCCCCTCCAACTTTTACCCCAGCTCCCCCTCAGCCCACTCAACAAAAATTTCTTGGCGCCGCCACTGGGCTACAATAAAAATCAACCTTGAGCTCTTTCTCAGTTATTACTGAGGTCACAGAGCAGACTTTATGATTAGATTATTCAGAGACCAACCAAGTTACTTTCAGATCCACTTAAACATTTTTATGACCCAAAACAACCAAAATAACCTCTTTTAATGTGGTTTTAATGGGACACCCCAAGAGCTTCCTTAGCTCTTTCATAACCCTGCTAGAAAATAGACATTTGACGTTCATAATCCTGTTTTTGCCATCGTTTTTTGTTCATTCTCTGACTGATATGGTCTCATGGTGCCCCCCAAGTTTGTGACTAACAGTATGTACACAGACACTTTCCATTTTCTTTAAGTGGCACACTGTTGCCCTGCTGTGAGATAACCATAACTCCACCAAGAAACACCCACCCCATCCTGCTCTGCTGCCACAACTGCCCTAATGACATAACACCTTCCAGCGAGGTGTCGGTGAGGCGGTTTAACAGGAATAAAAATTCCCAGCAAAGCTGAAGAGATAAACTGAACAAATATAAAGCATTAAAGTGAAGCAATACAGAGGTGAAATGATTTTGTAAAATTAGTTTGACTGCATTTTTCAGAACAATTGACATTCACCCATATAAAAAAATCTGCTTTGATGGTGGTTTTTAACCTATGTTTCAGTTTTCAGGCAGTTTGTGGTACTGGGCTGATAATGGTATGTTATTATCAAGCCAGTCTCACATTTTTGTTTTTCTTTGTGATACTTTGTGACATGGTCACCTGTCACTGACTAATTTTAACCATAACCATAACACAAAATGCCACCCTGCCCTCATGTCACCCCAAATAAATGGTAAATGGACTGCATTAATATAGCGCTTTCCATCTGCATCAGACGCTCAAAGCACTTTACAATAATGCCTCACATTCACCCCCATGTCAGGGTGCTGCCATACAAGGTCCTCACTACACACCGTGAGCAACTAGGGTTTTTCTGGTCAGGCTGGGATTTGAACCAAGGATCCTCTGGTCTCAAACCCAACACTTAACCACTCGACCATAACCACCCCAAATTTTGTGATACTATCTTGACATTTTTTGTTTTTTTGTCTTGAGATTTTTTTTTTTTAATACCATCACAAAAATCAACTATATTTTGTGATGGTATCACAAACTAATAGATTAAATCAGTTTTTGTGATGCAATCACAAACTTGGCGTGAGATGGGGTTGATTATTTTGCACCTGTGACTGAGTTACTGTTGAATTACTGTGCAGTTTTCACTGCACTCGATTGATTTCATCATTCATGTGAAGATGAAGGACATTTTGTTATTGCCTCTGATCGAAATACAAATACCCAGCGGTTAATCATTGTCACTGCAGTTATGAACACTGACAGGTGATAACTGTGTTTATTTGTCACACTTTGAATCAGCTCTCGCTCTGTGCCGCTCTTTTGTGGGACACACTGCTCTTCGATGTGGGGCGGGGGGGGGGGGGGGGGGGGTTGCTGTTGTACCTCCAGCTGTGAGACGTGCCTGTCGGTCTGCCGGCAGCATTGAGCCCAGTCAGGGTAAATGCATGTACGTGCTACATGACAGGCTTCTCACGTAGCAGCAGCAGCAGGTGTTTCTGTCCAGCCTGGGTTTCTGTGACTGTACCCATCAAGCCAGACCTTTTGCATTCACGTAGAGCGACACTTGTGTGCGTGTGCATACTGATGTCAAATGATTTCACTAGACTTCATCAGCAGCACAGGGAGCTTATATTATGGGCCACATTTTCTTTTGTTAAAAATGGATTACTGTGGTTTTACATCTTTATTCTTTCATTTTTAGAGTAAAAATTCTCCCTTATGTTTAATTTCCCAAGCAGTATGCCTGCTGTGTTCCAGGCGGTGCAGTAATGACTCCGAGCAGGAACGTTATCTGTGACTTTATCCATTCTGTCCGGCTCATAAACATTCAGAACTGACTTTCATATTTGCAGCAGTAATTTAAAATCGGAGATGTGTGTACATCATTAGATAAAAGCGATCCCTGTTTAACAGTGGCTACAAAATCAGAAGGAACTGTGAAATGTAATTCCCACAATAATCTGTCTTTAAACTGGACAAGCCATTAACTAGGCACATCTTCTGGTAAAACCCATAAGAGATTAGCCTCGTCTCCCGAACGGCTGAAACCAGTTAATTACTCTTCTGCCTAGTTCTGGACAATGTGCACTGCTGTACTGAGATGAGCCAGGTTCATATCACAGAAGGTGATGAAATTCATTATTCATCTGTGGCAGTTGCCAGCAATTCCACTTGAACCTGAGGCTTCATAACTTTGAAAATCTGATAAGATAAAGTGAACTGGTCTGTTGTCAAAGTCCAGTGCACCCAGGAAGTATTCACAGTGCTTCACTTTTTCCACTTTTTCTTATGTTACAGCCTTATTCCCAAATAGAGTACATTCATTTTCCCCTCAAAATTATGCACACAACACCCCATAATAACAACATGAAAAAATGTTTTGGAAATTTTTGCAAATGTATTAATATATAAAATTAAGAAATCACATATACATAAGTATTCATATCCTTTGCTCAATACTTTGTTGATACACCTTTGGCAGTAATTTCAGCCTCAAGACTTCTTGAATATGATGCCACAAGCTTGGTGCACCTATCTTTGGGCAGTTTTTCCCATTCCTCTTTGTAGCACCTCTCAAGCTCCATCAGGTTGGATGGGCAGCATCAGTGCACAGCCTTTTTCAGATCTTTCCAGAGATGTTCAATCAGATTCAGGTCTGGACTCTGGCTGGACCACTCAAGGACATTCACAGAGTTGTCCTGAAGCCACTTCTTTGATATATTGGCTGTGTGCTTAGGGTCATTATCCTGCTGAAAGATGAACGGTCATCCCAGTCTGAGGTCAAGAGTGCTCTGAAGCAGGTTTTCATCCAGGATGTCCCTGTACATTGCTGCATTCATCTTTACCTCAATCCTGACTAGTCTCCCAGTTCCTGAAAAACATCCCCACAGCATGATGCTGCCACCACCAGGCTTCACTGTAGAGATGGTGCCTGGTTTCCTTCAAACATGACAGCTGGCATTCACTCCAAAGAGTTCAATCTTTATCTCATAAGACCAGATAATTTTGTTTCTCGTGGTCTGAGAGTTCTTCAGGGGCCTTTTATGAAACTCCAGATGGGCTGTCATGTGCCTTTTATCTGGCCTCTGATTGGTGGATTGCTGAAGAAATGGTTGTTCTTCTGGAAGGTTCTCCTGTCTCCGTAATGGAATGCTGTAGCTCTGACAAAGTGACTGTTGGGTTTTTGGTCACCTCCCTGATTAAGACCCTTCTCCACCGATTGCTCAGTTTAGAAGGACAGACAGCTCTAGGAAGAGTCCTGGTTGATCTGAAATTCTTCCATTTATGGATGATGGAGACCACTGTGCTCATTGGGACCTTCAAAGCAGCACAAATGCTTCTGTACCCTTCCCCAAGTTTGTGTCTTGAGACAATCCTGTCTTGGAGGTCTACAGACAATTCCTTTGACTTCATGCTTGGTTTGTGCTCTGACTGTCAACTGTCGGGCCTTATATGTAGACAGGTGTGTGCCTTTCCAAATCATGTCCAATCAACTGAATTTACCCTAGGTGGACTCCAATTAAGCTGCAGAAGCATCTCAAGGATGATCAGTGGTATCAGGATGCACCTGAGCTCAATTTTGAGCTTCATGGCAAAGGCTGCAAATACTTCTGTAAATGTGATTTCTTAGTTTTGTTTTTTGTTTTTTTTTTATTATTAAATTTGCAAAAATCTAAAAAAAAACCCAACTTTTTTTACATTGTCATTATAGGGCATTGTGTGTAGAATTTTGAGCAAAAAAAATACATTTAATCCATTTTCAAATAAGGCTGCAACATAAAATAATGTGGAAAAAGTGAAATGCCAATAATACTTTCTGGATGTGCTGTATATGTCTCTTTGCTACCTCTGCCAGTGATGTTATGTTTTTCAATCTGTTTCATTGTTAGTAAGATTTCTCTAAAACTGCAAATCTGGAACAAGGAGAACAGAACAAGGTCACTTTCATTAACATTGTGACTTGGGACATTTTTAAATAAAAAAACAGAAATCAGGATCAAGAGTCATGAACATGATCACCAAAGTTATGAATAGCAGGTCACAAACTAATAAAAGTGATCAATAAAAGTCATGATGAGGGTCACAGCTTAGTATTGAGGATCCAGTGATTGTGCATAGAGGTATTTTAATTTATACAACCCCTAGCAATAATTATGGAATCACCGGCCTCGGAGGATGTTCATTCAGTTGCTTAATTTTGTAGAAAAAAAGCAGATCACAGACATGACACAAAACTAAAGTCATTTCAAATGGCAACTTTCTGGCTTTAAGAAACACAAGGAAATCAGGAAAAATAATTGTGGCAGTCAGTAACGGTTACTTTTTTAGACCAAGCAGAGGGAAAAAATATGGACTCACTCAATTCTGAGGAATAAATTATGGAATCACCCTGTACATTTTCATCCCCAAAACTAACATCTGCATCAAATCAGATCTCTCGTTAGTCTGCATCTAAAAATGAGTGATCACACCTTGGAGAGCTGTTTGACCAAGTGGACTGACATGAATCATGGCTACAACATGAGAGATGTCAATTGAAACAAAGGAGAGGATTATCAAACTCTTAAAAGAGGGTAAATCATCACGCAATGTTGCAAAATATGTTGGTTGTTCACAGTCAGCTGTGTCTAAACTCTGGACCAAATACAAACAACATGGGAAGGTTGTTAAAGGCAAACATACTGGTAGACCAAGGAAGACATCAAAGCGTCAAGATAGAAAACTTAAAGCAATATGTCTCAAAAATCGAAAATGCACAACAAAACAAATGAGGAACAAATGGCAGGAAACTGGAGTCAATGTCTGTGACCGAACTGTAAGAAACCGCCTAAAGGAAATGGGATTTACATACAGAAAAGCTAATCGAAAGCCATCATTAACACCTAAACAGAAAAAACAAGGTTACAATGGGCTAAGGAAAAGCAATCGTGGACTGTGGATGACTGGATGAAAGTCATATTCAGTGATGAATCTCGAATCTGCATTGGGCAAGGTGATGGTGCTGGAACTTTTGTTTGGTGCCGTTCCAATGAGATTTATAAAGATGACTGCCTGAAGAGAACATGTAAATTTCCACAGTCATTGATGATATGGGGCTGCATGTCAGGTAAAGGCACTGGGAGATGGCTGTCATTACATCATCAATAAATGCACAAGTTTACGTTGATATTTTGGACACTTTTCTTATCCCATCAATTGAAAGGATGTTTGGGGATGATGAAATCATTTTTCAAGATGATAATGCATCTTGCCATAGAGCAAAAACTGTGAAAACATTCCTTGCAAAAAGACACATAGGGTCAATGTCATGGCCTGCAAATAGTCCGGATCTTAATCCAATTGAAAATCTTTGGTGGAAGTTGAAGAAAATGGTCCATGACAAGGCTCCAACCTGCAAAGCTAATCTGGCAACAGCAATCAGAGAAAGTTGGAGCCAGATTGATGAAGAGTACTGTTTGTCACTCATTAAGTCCATGCCTCAGAGACTGCAAGCTGTTATAAAAGCCAGAGGTGGTGCAACAAAACATTAGTGATGTGTTGGAGCGTTCTTTTGTTTTTCATGATTCCATAATTTTTTCCTCAGAATTGAGTGATTCCATATTTTTTTCCCTCTGCTTGGTCTAAAAAAGTAACTGTTACTGACTGCCACAATTTTTTTCCAATTTTATCCAGCTGTCCACCAGCCCAAACTTATCATGCAATTTACTTATCTATTTTTTTTTAGCATGTGAGTATTGTAACATGCAATATGTGGGTGCAACCAAACTAGCATGAGCAGACCAACCCCCCCCCCCCCCCCCCCACACACACACACACAAACACACAGCAGAAGGAGGTAGTAATGGACTATTAAGATGGATGCCATCCACCCTAAAACAAGAAGATCTGAATGGTAATCATGCTCTCAGACTCTAGTCGTTTACTTGAGTCGTTTGTGCCTTATACAATAACATTAATTAGCTCATTAGCTTCTGCTTGTTAATGCAATCTTGCATTCTTAATGCATAATGTGTTTCAAATGATGTGTTTCAAATGAAAAATATATTGCACTTTTACCAAAGGCTGAGCATTTAACTATTCTGAACTGAGATCACGATCAAACAGGTAGCCTGCAGTTCTAGAACACAGTGGCACTGAAGTATAATGGGTTCCTGATAGTATCAAAATTTGCATATTTTTTCCACATTTCAACCCTGTTGACTAGTTGCAACAAAATGTTTGACTGTTTGGTGATCACGCCTGAGTTGCTTAACTATTTTTTTTAAAGTATTGCATCCCTCTGAAAGGCAGCTCTCAATCTTTTGAGTTTTCAGTGTTCTGGCCCATTTTACCTGAGCTCAAGAAGTTGCTTAATAATTTTATACACCTGATACAGGCTTATGTACACCTGTTATCAGTGGTGGACACAGCAAACTGAAACATTAGCTTCAATAACCATTAATCCATAATTGAAAAGTTAACTTTTGTTACACTAAACTGATAAACTTCTAAAAAAAAAATTGCGGAAGTTACAGCAAACCATTAACCACAAACTTTTAATATTGACTCGGCACACTATCAGCAACTGATAAACCAGTTTCAAGTTTTAGCGCCACAGAGGCTTCTGAGTAAATTTTATGCAAAGCGATCACAAACCCAAAACAACAATCCAGCACTTGTGCCTTTAAACACCCTGTCGGCTGTTACAAAAACGTCTCACTTACCTTTCACGGTGGCAGTGTAGATCAAATGCAACGCACTTTCACTCATGGTTTCATTTATAAACAGACTAATTCTGTAAAGTTCATCAGCACATTAACAGCAACTCTGTCATTTTTACAAAGTAAAAAATATTGCACAACAATCCAGCACTTGTGCTTTTAAACATCCTGTCGGCTGTTACAAAAACGTCTCACTTACCTTTCACGGTGGCAGTGTAGATCAAACGCAAGGCACTTTCACTCATGGTTTCATTTATAAACAGACTAATTCCGGACAGTTTATCAGCACATTAACAGCAACTCTGTCATTTTTACAAAATAAAAATATCACAATTTTAATGTAATGCGCTATTTTTGACGAGCGTTAAACGGACACAAGCACCAAAAGGCATAATGGGAAATTAGACTCATCTCATCACCCCCCGTCAAAACGCATAGAACATTGCCATTTACTGGATGGGAGCGTGAAAAGCGGCCAACTTGCTGAATCACACTTCACAAACAAAATTTTCAGCTTTGCAAATGTTTTTCTTTTTCTTTTTTATAAATGGAAAAAAATTACACATCTATTTGTAAAAACCAAAACTTTGTGTTTGTGGATCACAAAACAAGGACTATTTGTAGATCACCCTCTGTACATTTGCAGGCATTAATGAGACAAATTTACATTGCAGCAATGCATTATGGGGGTTTGGGGTTTGTTGTTTTTTATTATTATTATTATTGTAGTACATGTTAGTTTAGGAGTGTTGTTAGTGTTATAGATTTGTTGTGTTTTTACAGTTCAAGGAATGTAGTTAGTTCGGTGAAGAGTTATGTTGTGACCATGAGTGAAAATGATGTTGCATTTACCTCTTGTGCCACTGTCTGAGCTGCTGTATGTTGAAAGTAAATTATGCCCCCCCCACCCCATTGTTTTCCTCCTCTCCCCAGTGTGAACTGACTTGCCCATTTCTGCTGGGGGACGGCTGAGTTCTTTATGGCAGCCTGTCTGTTACAAAACATGTAAGAGACAGGAATTAAAGTGGATATGACACCTAAAAAATTAGGTAAAACTGATATAAATATCAAAAATATACATACAGTATAGTAAGTTGAAAGTGGTTTTAATCATTATCACTGAGAAATAAAGTTTGTACAGCTTCTCAAAAGTTTGTTTCTTGGAAAGTACGCTGGCAGCATTCCATCAGCGGTCACGTGATGCCTTGACGTCACAGCGTGTAGACTCCCGTCTTTGTCTGTTAGATTGACAACAGGAACAGACAGACCTCAGCATGGACAGTGACGAGAACTTTTCTGACTCCACTTCAAGTGTGGATTGTTTCTGTGAGGAAATCGAGACTGACTCGGATCCTGAGGATGGCGCAGCAGTGATTAGACCCTACAGATTCGAGCCGTATCTTTCGGACGAACATTCAAACCAGGAGCATTCTGGCAGTGAAAATAATGCAGACGGGGCTTATGGCGGAGCCGAAGCAGAGGCAAGAGACGTGCCAATTCCGATGGATTTTGAAAGGCTGCAGAATACGGAATGGTAAGGGAGGCTTTGATTTTTGTTGCTGCTGTTTATAACACTATAATTATAGCATTTTCAATTCTAGCGTCTGTTTACTGCCTTTATTACTTTTCCAGAGGCGCGATAGTGTAGCTACTGCTTGCGGACCACCGTCATTACCTTCGGGTTTAGCTGTTTTCGAGTGCCTGGCATTGCATTCATCCGTGTTTAGTTACATTATTTTCATGAAAGAATAGGAAATAAATGGCGAAAGTTTAGAAAAAGATCGCCAAAAACAACAGCTAACATGCCGCCGCCGTGTTTACTACATATTGCACTGATATTTTTACAAGTTCCTTGACCATTTCAAGATTATTGTGAACATATTATTTGGGGTTGACATTTTAGGTGTTCCTGTGAGCAGTGAGAACATGGAGACGGTAGAGGAAAGTGTCTGCTGTCGGGAGCAAATGCGGGTGTGTGAGTGGAGGGAGCTGCAGCCTGACATTTTGTGCATCACACAACACCACGGCTTTTGATCAATCTGCCTGGACTTGAAAAGGCTAAAACCTTTTACCCTTGTGTTTGCGCAATATACTGCGACACACTGATCAGGCATATCGACAAACAAGTCCCTGAGAGCTGTGTTTAATCAAAGTTTCTGCCGCTAAAAAAAGTGTAAACAACGGCTGCCAAGCGTGCAAGCCGATATGGTCTACACGCAATGACGTATTTCAGGTTTGGTGCTCAGCGGGAAGCTGGTCACGGGGCGTGCACATTTTTCAGTGGCGGGACGTTCAAATGATGTACTATATAACAGGAGAATCGCATCCATTTTCCAAAAACGCTTAGGTTGACCGAATTATATAACCTTTGTTACATGTAATAAGACTATGTTGTCTTTAAGTGTCATATCCACTTTAATGTTTGGTTTTAGAGTTTAGAAATGTTTTTGACCGTTCGGTCTTACTCACTATGCCAGAAAAGAAATGTTAGCAGAGTGAAAGTTAGCGGAACTAAATTTAGCAGAAGCTAATTAATCCACTGATGGTTTACAAAATTAGCTGAAAAGCTAATCTGCTAACCAAAAAGTTAGCTTTGCTAATTAGCTGTTAGCTGATTAGTGGAACTGTGCCCACCACTGCCTGTTATGTACACCTATTTATCACTTTCGACTGTGCTCTTCCTTATAACACAGTTACATATCACCTGAAAATGTTTCAATACAATAAGCATTCAGATTTATGTAGCTTGGAATAGGAAAATATGCACATGTGTAAATAATGAAGAGGTCAGAATTCTTCGTCGTTTACCATTTAACTCCCATTCAAGGCAATCAATCCAAAGTAGTTCAGAACAAATAAATGTAATCAAAAAGAGACTAGTGCGACACTTTTCATCAAGCGCTGCACAGAGGGGTGTCTGTGACACAAAGTTAAAACACATTGGGTTTCGCTTTCAGGTAACGTGTGTTTCTAAAGAACAAGAAGTTCTTGTACACATTTTAAGAGTTTTGTAACAGGTGAATCGTTGTACTAAAGATTGTACAGGATGCTTGCTGAGTCTTGAGCCTATGATGTTCTGTGCACTGAAGAGAGAAGCTCCCTGTGAGGCTGATCTGTCAGCCGGTCAGGAAAAGCAAATAAAACGTGTTGTTGATGACTGCGGTGGAGACAAAAGTTGTGGCTGTCACATACATTGAACAAACATAAGCTAAACCACAGCTGCTGACAGATGCATCAGAGTCCCAGTGCTTCTTTGATTTGTGTTGAATTCTAGAATTCTGAATTAGCACTGTTGCCTCACAGCTAGAAGGTCATGGGATCAATTCCCACCTGTGGCCTTTCTGTGTGGAGTTTGCATGTTCTCCCCCTGTTTGCGTGGGTTTCCTCCACCTCATCCAGGTGGATTGGAAACTTTATAATTGACCTTAGGTGTGCACGCGGGTGTGAATATGTTTGTCTGTACATATGTAACCCCGCAACAGACTGGCGCCCTGTCCAGGGTGTACCCCGCCTCGCGCCGTATGACTGCTGGGATAGGCTCCCGCCCCCCCAGGACCCTTAATTGTAGTAAGCGGTTGAAGATGAGTGATGAGTAAGGTTTGAACTTGTACTAAGAGATGTAAAGTGAACAGAAACAGTGTAAAGAGGAAATTTAAGCTTTTATTAAGAAAAATCCCTAAAGTGTCATGAATTATTCAAAGAATGTGGCTGTTTGACTCTTTTGTGGCAAAGTCATTTTCATGTGTAATAAAAAAAGTAAAATTCTTACATGATCCATTATGTCAAACCCAACACTTAAAGCATTGTTTCCTCACTCACTTCATATATATATATATATATATAGACTGCAAATATAACGCTTTTCCATCTGCATCAGACACTCAAGGGCGTTACAGTAATGCCTCACATTCACCCCGATGTGAGGGTGTTGCGATACAGTGTGTGTGTGTGTGTGTGTGTGTGTGTGTGTGTGTGTGTGTGTGTGTGTGTGTGTGTGTGTGTGTGTGTGTGTGTGTGTGTGTGTGTGTGTATGCTTGGCTGTGTACCTCTGTATGTGTGTCCACAGCAGAGGCAGCACTTGGCGCAGTGGCTTTGTGTGTGTGTGTGTGTGTGTGTGTGTGTGTGTGTGTGTGTGTGTGTGTGTGTGTGTGTGTGTGTGTGTGTGTGTGTGTGTGTGTGTGTGTGTGTGTGTGAGCCATGAACACGCACACACTTCTTACATGATCCATTATGTCAAATAACTGCTCAACTAGCCATACTATTTCAGATATTTATAATAAAATGCTCAAAACATTCAGTCACGCTAATGTTAGCCATTAGCATCATGCTCTGTGGCATCGTGTTCAAGAGATGTAGACTCAATCCATCAAGGCACTCACCTTGATCACATCATCAGCCACATACTGAAAATAATAAATAAATACAAATAAAATCTCTTTGTGTCTGTCGGCGGATTGCAAGACAGCTTTAGAGATACATACTGTATCAGAGTGTGTGGAATCATGGTGTACAAATAATGAATGTTTATGAGTTCAGTGGTATGAATATTTCATGAATGGTATGAATATTTCGTTCCATTGACAGAATGTAAAAACATTCATTATTTGTTTTATATAATGACTAAAATAGATCCTTGTCATTTGATATTTTATTCATTTATAAGCAACAGAAAAGGGACTTACAATTCCTCAGTCCAGCCAAAAATCACATCAGCGTTTCATGTAAACAGGTCTTCATGCATCCAGACAGCTTACAGCAGAGTGGATTTTGTGTGTGTGTGCGTGTGTGTGTGTAGCAGCATCAGTTAGCTCAATCAAATCATCGTGCCGTTCACGTGCGCGCACACACACACAACTGGCTCGGTCAACTGTTTACGTCCTCAGTGCAGCGAAAAAAAATCACGTCACAACTGAGTCCAGCTTTTTTTCTCTCTTCCTGCAAACAGCCTCCAGGCAGCACAGTGGATTTGTTTTGTGTGTGCGTGCATGTGCGTGCACAAGTACGTGTGCGCGCATGGGAACATGCATGTGTGCGCGCGATGATGAGCGCACACACATATATGTGCACACACATATATGTGCACGACTACGTGTGCGCGCGTGCACCTGAGAGTGTAATGGTACCAAATGTATGGAACCAAATTTGCACTCTAAATGGAACCAAGCCACACTCTAAATGCAATGCAACACAAATGGGATGAATTAATCCATGTTATGTGACATACAAAGCACCAATCAAATGACAAGGATCCACTCAGCCGTTATATAATATTAGTTATTCCAGGTAAATACACTACAGAACGTGAAACAATAAACCAAAAAATACAATTATCAAAACATTAAACCAATATCTTAACACCATTAGGAAACACTGCACTCCACTGGTGTGTTTATTTATTTATTTATTTTTTTCATGCAACAAAGCTTAAAATTTGGTAACTGCTCTCAATCCGGACGGGTACCTCTACTAGTATATTTGAATTCCACTAAGATTCATTTAAATCCAACACAAAGCTCATTTGTATGACAATACCTCACAGCTTGACACTTTCCTTCTCAGGAGAGACGGTGAGATGATTATTCCTAAATTATCTGAACACCAGCTGCTAAAACTGTTTATACGCTGAACTGAATGAGAGTCGACAACAACAGAAGGCTCCGTGTGCCTGTCCACAGTACTCAAACACCTGGACCCAAGTTCTGGGACATTTTAAGATCTTATGGCACCACGTTGGACAGTTGAACATCTATTTCACCTGCGTGTGTTTTAATTGAAACATACATGTTGTAGAATGTCAGTAAAGTTTCGTGCCTCTGATTGTCTTTCACAAGTGGTTTGCATCAATTCTTTTTTGTTCCCACATTGTTCCTGATGCTGTTCTCAAACATCATGTCAGAACACAAGAAAAACATTCGCCTACAATTTCATGGACATGTCAAAATTTAATGTGTTCACAGCAACATGGTCCAATCTGAGAATTAAATGTTATTTGATTGAACTTGGAGATCAAATCACTTCCCTGCCAACATGAAACGAGTTTTAAAAGCAGAGGGGTTTTTTTTTTCTTTCATGATTTCCCATATTTCTTTCATGATTTCCCATATGTGATCATGAGCCCACGTTGCTGGGTCTATCTGTCTGCAATCTTGTGAAATATATTCAGAGCTTTATGATCTGGCTGAGGTGAAAATGTTCCCTCAGCCCAGACAGGAAAATAAGCTTGCATACTGCAGCTCAGGTCTGAGCGCGACACAGACGGTTCACATATTTCTTGCTGTCTGCTGCTGTGATCTCCACCCAGAAGTATACTGGGGCACATTTCAGAACAAAGCGGTAGCACACAGCGTGCCTGATCTCTGAATATTTTATATTGTCCTCCAGCATAAAAAGTTCACTTGAATGCTGTAATGAAGCACTTTGGTGGAATTCATATTTAGCAGAAGGATACTGTAAATGTGCATGTAAAATTTGTTTTTTTGCAACACATTCTTCAAACAGTCAACATCTCAGGTTGATGAATATTTAATGTCACAACTGCAGCATTTATATCTGTTTCAGTGGGAGACGTGAGCTCTTAACTGCAGTTTAAATAAAGACCACTTTATCTCTCAGTGCACTTACATCTTCTGCTTTCTGGTATCAACAGTTCATTAGTAGATTTCTCTTATTTCACAGAGAGCTGTGAATTCTGCACTCAGGATACAAAATGAATTCCAGCCTGTTTTTGTGATGGCCACTTTAGTCCTCGCAAATTCCGTTGTTTCTAACATTAATTTCACTGGACAGCTGCTAAATTCTACAGTAAAATACTTTGAGGGATTCCATTTGCACCTTCTGAAATGATTTTTTTTAAGCACATCACCTCAGATCTATTTAATTCAGCTTTGAATCTCCTGACAGTTCTGCAAATCATCCTCGGAGCTACATGTAACATTCCCGTGTGATTACGACGCTCCTTGATCAACCTGAGTGAATCACTTTGCCATTGAGTGCCCGACTTTGCAGTGTCTGAGCCTGAAATTGTCCTTTACGTATGGGATTTGTATTATATCTCCAGCACTACTCCCTCCCATTACTGCAACATTCACATTTTCAATTTCACCTCTCTGCCTCGTCTTGCCTTGAGATAAGGGTGAAATTCAGCACTGGGTTGTCTTTCCATTGATATGCATGTGGTGCAGATGCCAGACAGCTGTGGCACAATGTGAGATATGTTTCAATTGAGTTCGACTTGGTCTAGGGTGAACAGGATAAGGGAAGCAAGCACGAAAACTTCCTTTGTAGTAGTGTTAAGTAGTACCCTAAGAGACCATATCTTCTATTTTCATTGACTGACAAAGGTTGGACAGGTTCAATCTGCCCTTTTCCATCACATCCAGATTTAGGAAAGCTGTGGGAGTGATGAGACTTAATGCTGTATTCTCACATTAGTGGTGTGTGACAGATGGCGTGTTCCCTTGTTTTCACTGAGAGAATGATGGAAAATTGTACAACCACTGGTTGTGAGAGAGCAGCAGCCACACACTGCAACAGGGACAAAACAGTGTGGTGGATCATGTCCAGAGAGATGTACCATGTGGCTAAAATGTTGTCGCTTAGGTTCCCTCACTGTCAGTGAGTCCTCATTGGAGTATCCTTAAGTCATTCCCCAAGTATCCAAGGATCCCACAAAGAGACCTGGCACCGAAGGCATCTAGTCATGACCTTGGATCATTGGTTAGTGTCTTAGTTTCACAAATTACACTAAGACAGTAAACACTACACCCTTAAAGGCTTGGATGTTCATTCTCCTGCAAAGGTATCAGCGCAGCCAGATTCCTCTATCCATTGACCTCGTGACTCCATTAGCTGTTCCCATACAGACTCAGTCTCAAAGGCAGAGGACCCAGAGACATGAATGTCACTGTTGTGATACGTGAATGACTCTACAAGTTTGACACTTTCACTACATACAGATACACTGCTGATGGCAGAGTCCAGGAAGTTGTTTGGTCATAGTATTGATCCAGGATAATCACAAGCCCAGACACAATGTTTCCTTACTCAGTTTCTCAAATGCCAAAAATAGGGCATCCCTTGACTCTTCAAAAATCACAGCATTGTCCATGATCAATTTCAATTGTTTTCTATTTATTTTCATTTATATAGTGCCAAATCACAACAGAGTTGCCTCAAAATGCTTCACACAGGTAAGGTCTAACCTTACCAATCCCCAGAGCAACAGTGGTAAGGAAAAACTCCCTCTGAGGAAGAAACCTCAAGCAGACAAGACTCAAAGGGGTGACCCTCTGCTTGGGCCATGCTACAAACATAAATTATAGAAACAATTCACAGAACAATTCACGGACGAATATGCAAGAATTGCTGTTGGTGCACAGGACAGGAGGGTCGCCAACACAAATACAACTCCCATCTCTGGATGGAGCTCACCTTAAACAGAGAAAAAACAATCAGGCATCATAAAGACAAAAAATACTGTATAATTTGCCAGCATTAATCAACAAGAAAAACAGAAGAAATACTAAGGTGATCGCCAGCCGCTAGCCCTAAGCTTCACCAAAAGACCTAGAATTTAGGTAAAGTTGAGGCCACGGTGTTGGGAAGGTGTCGTAGCACGGACCCACAACAGGGGGCGCAAATGAACGGACAATGAGTAAGCCAAAAGGTAACAATTTACTGTTGTGTAATTACACAACTAAATGTACAGAAATTGCAAAGTCAATGAACACCAGGTGACGTGTGGGCAGGCTCGAAGATAGAAGACCCCGACGAGAGAGAGACCGCGTCCCACACGGCCTCCACCACCAACGGTCTGAAGAACACCGGAGCCGCCAAGTCCCGAATCCCCAGGTGACCTCTGTCTTCGGCTGTCGACCCTGGTACTGCTGGCAGAAAGCAGAAAAAAGATGAATGAGTGTAAATCCTTACACTCAGTGGTCTACAGTCTGTGCACAGTTAGGAGGAGAACCTCCACCTCCGAATCACACACTCGTGCAGCTCCTAGTGTGACCACTTATCTGTAGCGCGGTTGTCGTCGTCACGCTCCACGCCACTTCCCAGATAAGGGTGAACACCACAGGATACCGGCTGCAACAGAAGTTCAGAATCCTACACAACGTGTTAATCAGCAGAGAAAGTACCTCACGGTAGTCGATTTCTCGGCGAGGAGGTGGAGTCCGGATCCGGCTTTTAAGATGGTGATGATGAATGAGTGACAGCTGGTACAGGGGATGAATGACAGCTGTCACTTCTTCAGGGTCCGGCGCCCTCTCGTGCTTGGAGCCCGCACTCCAAGCAGGGCGCCCTCTGGTGGTGGTGGGCCAGCAGTACCTCCTCTTCAGCGGCCCACACAACACACGGCCCACTCCAATTACTAATAACCTGAATTAAAAGAGTAAAAAGCATAAAACAAAACTGTGCCAGTATGCTAGCCATATGAAAGGAAAAAGAAGTGCGTCTTAAGTCTGGACTTGAAAGTCTCCACAGAATCTGATTGTTTTATTGACACAGGGAGATCATTCCACAGAACAGGGGCACGATAAGAGAAAGCTCTGTGACCCGCAGACTTCTTATTTACCCTAGGGACACAAAGTAGTCCTGCACCCTGAGAAAGTAAAGCCCGGGCCGGTACGTAAGGTTTAATTAGGTCAGCTAGGTAGGGAGGTGCCAGTCCAGGAATAATTTTATAGGTTAATAGCAGAACCTTAAAATCTGATCTCACTGGGACAGGAAGCCAGTGAAGAGATGCGAAAATGGGTGTAATGTGGTCGAACTTTCTGCTTCGTGTCAAAAGTCTGGCTGCAGCATTTTGAACCAGTTGGAGACCCCTAATGCTAGACTGCGGTAAACCAGAAAATAGAACATTGCAGTAGTACAATCTAGAAGAGATGAACGCATGGATCAGGGTCACAGCATCAGCCATTTTCATCTTAGGTGCATGTCCACTATGAGAGACATAATCTAAAAAAAAAAAAATCCGGAAATCACAATGTATGATTTTTTAATAATTTATTTGTATGTTACTGCTGCAAATAAGTATTTGAACACCTGTGAAAATCAATGTTAATATTTGGTACAGTAGCCTTTGTTTGCAATTACAGAGGTCAAACGTTTCCTGTAGTTTTTCAGCAGGTTTGCACACACTGCAGCAGGGATTTTGGTCCACTCCTCCATACAGATCTTCTCCAAATCTTTCAGGTTTGGAGTTTCAGCTCCCTCCAAAGATTTTCTATTGAGTTCAGGTCTGGAGACTGGCCAGGCCACTCCAGGACCTTCAAATGCTTCTTACGGAGCCCCTCCTTAGTTTCCCTGGCTGTGTGTTTGGGGTCATTGTCATGCTGGAAGACCCAGCCATGACCCATCTTCAATGCTCTTATTGAAGGAAGGAGGTTGTTTGCCAAAATCTCGCAATACATGACCCCATCCATCCTCCCTTCAATACGGTGCAGTCGTCCTGTCCCCTTTAAAGAAGAGCACCCCCAGAGTATGATGTTTCCACCCCCATGCTTCACAGTTGGGATGGTTTTCTTGGGGTTGTTCTCATCCTCTAAACATGGTAAGTGGAGCTGATTCCAAAAAGCTCTATTCTGGTTTCATCTGACCACATGACCTTCTCCCATGTCTCCTCTAGATCATCCAGATGGTCACTGGTGAACTTCAAACAGGCCTGGACATGTGCTGGCTTGAGCAGGGGGACCTTGCTGCCCTGCAGGATTTTAAACCATGACAGCATCATGTGTTACTAATGGAATCTTTGCGACTGTGGTCCCAGGTCTCTTCAGGTCACTGACCAGGTCTTCCTGTGTAGTTCTGAGCTTTCTCAGAATCATCCTTACCCCACAAAGTGAGATCTTGCATGGAATCCCAGACCGAGGGAGTCTGACAGTCATCTTGTGTTTCTTCCACTTTCTAATAAATAATCATAACAGTTGTTGTCTTCTATCAAGCTGCTTGCCTGTTGTCCTGTAGTCCATCCCAGCCTTGTGCAGGTCTGCAGTTTTGTCCCTGGTGTCCTTAGACAGCTCTTTGGTCTTGGCTATGGTGGACAGGTTGGAGTGTGATTGATTGAGTGTGTGAACAGGTGTCTTTTATACAGGTAACAAGTTCAAACAGGTGCAATTAATACAGGTAAAGACTGCAGAATAAGAGGGCTTCTTAAAGAAAAATTAACAGGTCTGTGTGAGCCAGAATTCTTGCTGGTTGGTAGGTGTTCAAATACTTATTTGCAGCAGTAACATACAAATAAATTATTTTAAAAATCATACATTGTGATTTCCGGATTTTTTTTTTTTTTTTTTTTTTTAGATTATGTCTCTCACAGTGGACATGCACCTAAGATGAAAATTTCAGACCCCTCCATGATTTCTAAGTGGGAGAACTTGCAAAATTGCAGGGTGTTCAAATACTTATTTTACTCACTGTATAAGGATTATCATTCATTTAAAAAATGTATTAATCCAAAGAAAACAGTTTTAACTGTTTTCTTTAGATAATACATGAACATTTTTGAATAACTATTTGACACTTCATTTTCATTAGTTATTAAGAAACACAAACAAATACAAACAGTATGGTAATATATAAATCTATCCATAGTACATACATTCTGAAAACCTGAGTGATTGTTCAAGAATGGAAAAAAAAAAAAAAAAAAAACACCACAGAAGTCCTAAATGGTGAATTTCCATGACAAAGAGTTGAACTCACAAGACCTGGGTACTTTCCAGAAAAGTAATCTAACCAAACCTGGATAGTTCCCCAAAAAATGATATAATCCATATGTGTTTTTATTGGTATAAGACTTGCTATATTTAGAGAAATTGCCTTCTTCACAGTATACAAGAGGAGGGCAAACCAGTGTAACATGAAGATGTTCCGGTGTTCTTGATGACTCTGTGAATTTGCTTCCTTTGCTGGCAAATACAAATGTTGCTTTGAGCCTTGGATTTTCTGAATTTCCTGGACAACTTTGAGGAGATCTTTTTGAACAATTGAGCACAGCTAAAACACTTAAGCTTCTCGTATGGTGATTGAGGACTCTGTATGAAGTCTCCATGACAAAATTACACATCATGCAACTCGTATCTGTTGCCGAAGCAGTCACAGCGTCATGGTAGACCAGAACAGAGAAGAATTTTGACATGAGAAAACTCATCAAATCGAGGCTCGTCTCTCCCATGTGCCTTCTGGCAAACTATAGCTGAAATATATCTTCTAAAATCCTTTTCTCTGGCACTCTACCACGAAACTGCAAAATATAAAACACCGTGGTCCAGAAAGGTTTCACAGCACTGCACATTTTACGTTACAGCCTTCATTTTTGTTTCCTCAAAATTCTAAATACAATACCCCATAATGACAATGTGAAAAAGCTTTTTGAGATTTTTGCAAATTTATTAAAAATAAAAAATAAAAACAAGAAATCACTTGTACATAAGTATTCACAGTCTTTGCATCCTGTTTCCAGTGATCATCATTGAGATGTTTCTACAGCTTAATTGGAGTCTGTCTGGGGTAAATTCAATTGATAGGACATGATATGGAAGGCACACACCTGTCAGCATATAAGGTCCCACAGTTAACAGTCAGAGCACAAACCAAGCATCAAGTCAAAAGAATTGTTTGTAGACCTCTGAGACAGGATTTTCTCCAGGCACAATTCTGGGGAAGGATACAGAAACATTTCTGCTGCTTTGAAGGTACTAGTGAGCACAGTGGCCTCCATCATCCATAAATGGAAGACATTCAGATCCACCAGGACTCTTCGTAGAGCTGGTCGCCCATCTAAACTGAGTGATTGGGGGAGAAAGACCTTAGTCAGGGAGGTGACCAAGAACCTGATGGTCACTGTGTCAGAGTTCCAACATTTCTCTGTGGAGAGAGTTGAACCTTCCAGAAGGACAATCATCTCTGCAGCAATCTACCAATCAGGCCTGTATGGTTGAGTGGCCAGATGGAAGCAACTCCTTAGTAAAAGGCACATGGCAGCCTGTCTGGAGTTTGCCAAAATGCACCTGAAGGACTCTCAGACCATGAGAAACAAAATTCTCTGGTCTGATGAGACAAAGATTGAACTCTTTGGCGTGAATGCTCGACGTTATGTTTGGAGGAAAACATGCACCATTCCTACAGTGAAGCATGGTGGTGGCCGCATCATGCTGTGGGGATGTTTTTCAGTGGCAGAAACTGGCAAACTAGTCAGGACTGAGGGAAAGAAGAATGCAGCAATGTACAAAGACATCCTGGATGAAAACCTGCTCCAGAGCGCTCTTGACCTCAGACTGGGGTGACAGTTCATTTTTCAGCAGGACAATGACCCTAATCAAACAGCCAAGATATCAAAAGGGGGGCTTCAGGACAACTCTGTGAATGTTCTTGAGTCGCCCAGCCAGAGTACAGACCTGAATCCGACTGAACATGTACAGATACTAATTCTTTATTGTCATTGTAACAAGTGCAACGAAAAGTAGGGTGCAAGTCTATCTGTCTGGAGAGATCTGAAAATGGCTGTGCACTGATGCCCCCCATCCAACCTGATGGAGCTTGAGAGGTGCTGCAAAGAGGAATGGTCAAAACTGCACAAAGATAGGTGTGTCAAGCTTGTGGCATCATATTCAAGAAGGCTTGAGACTGTAGTTGCTGCCAAAGGTGCACCAACAAAGTATTGAGCAAAGGGTGTGAATACTTATGTACATGTGATTTCGTAGCTCTTTTAAAATAAATTTGCAAAAAAAAAAAAACTTTTTTCATGTTGTCATTATGGGGTGTTGTGAGTAGAATTTTGATGGAAAAATTGAATTTACTCCATTTTGGAATAAGGCGGTAACATAACAAAATGTGGAAAAAGTGAAGCGTTGTGAATACTATCTGGATGCACTGTACATTTCAGTTATGTCACTGATTCACTAATTAACACTGCATTATCTTCCATAGGCTGCTACACACAACAGTAATTGTGCTAGAATGATCAGTGTGATGGTTTTTCTCCAGTCAACATGTGAATGCAGTATTTCAGCGTCTTGCAGGACAGTGTTTTAGCATTTTCTCCACAACAGCCAGCTGAAGCCAATGTGACCTGCTTGCAGAATCCTTTTCAAGGAGGTTCACTTCAGCTGTGCAACGCATATCTGTCAGACAGTAGATAGTACTGTGGAGTGTTTGGTTATCAGAAAGGAAAACAGCTTTTGTTTCAGCTCTGCAGAATACTAAGTATTTTTTTTCATCCTGGGGTATCTCTGATTATTATTTTCTGTGGTTCTTGTAATTCATCATCTGTGTCTTGACGCATGCTGTGAAAGAGACCATAGGATTAGCTCACATGCTACTACACCTTCCCAAAGGATATGCTGTCTGAGACCAGGACAGCAGAGCTCAGTGCAAACATCTCTTTACTTTCCAGGCAGACCAGAGAACAAATCGCTGTCACCAGCTGGCAGAGATGAAATGTCATTTCAGAGTATGGAACAAAAATTTTAAACCAATGTGGCTTCTTCATCAAGCTTAACTTGCAAAAATAGGTAATTTCACATTGGTCAGAGGTAATGGATAGAACCTGAGAAATGTGCTGGAAGTTTAATAATGGAAACATGGGCCTCAGGGTGAGGAGGTGGAACCATCTTTCTGAGAAACAGAGAAACCCCATTACCTCTTTGTGTTTTTTTGTTTTTTTTTTACTAATGCAATGTTGTTTGTAATTGAAAATGGCAAGTGTGTTATTAAAGTGACATCCTCTGCTCCATCTTCACACGCCTGAAGACAACACCAAAAATACAACTGAAATGTAAGTTCAATTCAGTTTATTTATATAGCACCAAATCACAGCATAAGTTGCCCCAAGGCACTTCACATATAGGTAACAGTGGCAAGGAAAAGCTCCCTCTGGAGTTGTTTAAGGAAGAAACCCCAAGCAAACCATACTCAGAGGAGCGACCCACTGCCAAGGCCATTCTAACAATAACACAATAAAGGCACCTTGACACTTGCACAAATTTGATTCCCTCACTGGCGTGCAATCTTGTGTGCCAATGAGTAAACCTGTCATAAACTGTGCATGAGCTGTGCATGGCTGCACAAAGAAAATTTTGAAATGTTCAAAATATCTGGCACGCATTAATTTCATGCCAGTTGCGTGAACTAGTCATGAACATTGCACAACCTATTCGAAAACACTGTGTGGCAATGCATGCCATTGAGTACAGTGCATCTGAATGATTATGACGAGATGTTACATCTATAATAAACATAACTTTACAGATACATTATCTAACTCATAAGCAAGGTTGGTAGGATTACTTTGAAAGAAAACATGTGGATTACATGTATGTATGTACATACATATGGATTGCTTGTAATCTGATTACTTTTAGATTACATTTCAAAGTAATCCTACCCAACCTTGCTCATAAGAAGGAATGAAAATGTGACAGTTTTACCAATCATTTACAATATATCACTCACTCACTCATCACTCATCTTTAACCCATTATCTGGGATCGGGTCACGGGGGCAACAGCTCCAACAGGGGACCCCAGACTTCCCTTTCAAGGGCCACATTGACCACCTCAGACTGGGGGATCCCGAGACATTACCAGTATGAAGATATAATTCCTCCACCTAGTCCCGGATCTTCCCTGGGTTCTCCTCTCAGATGGACGTGCCTGGAACACCTCCCTATGCAGGCGCCCAGGGTGCATCCTTACCAGATGTGCGAACCACCTCAGCTGGCTGCTTTCAACACAAAGGAGCAGCTGTTCTACTCCAAGCTCCCCACAGATAACCGAGCTTCTCACCCTGTCTGTAAGGGGGACACCAGCCACCCTCCTAAGGAAACCCATTTCAGACTGATTGTACCCGTCATCTCATGACCCAATCCTCATGACCATAGGTAAGAGTAGGAATGAAGATTGACCAGTAGATCAAGAGCTTTGCCTTTTGGCCCAGCTCCCTTTTTGACACAACAGTATGGTAGAGCGATTGCAATACCGCCCCTGCTGCGCTGATTCTCAAGACCCTGAGGTACTAGAACTCCTTCACTTGGGGCAAGACTGCATTCCCTACCCGGAGTAGGCAATCCATTGGTTTCCTGCTGAGAACCATGGCCTCAGATTTAGAGGTGCTAATCCTCATACCAGCTGCTTCACACTCGGCTGCAAACTGATCCAGTCAGTGTTGGAGGTCATGAAGCCAAAAGGACCACATCATCTGCAAAAAGCAGTGATGAGACCCTGAGCCCACCAAACCGGAAACCCTCCTCCCACCAAGAATATGCCTCAATATCCTGTCCATGAATATCACAAATAGGATTGGTGACAACGCGCAGCCCTGGTGGAGGCTAACCCCCTCCGGAAACAAGTCTTTTGTCAAGCACCCGAACACAGCTCTCACTTTGTAAGTACAGAGATTGGATGGCCCTGAGAAGGGACGCACTCACACCATACTCCCGCAGCACCTCCTACAGTATCTCCCGGGGTACCAGATCATATGCCTTCTCCAAGTCCACAAAACACATGTAGACTGGATGGTCATCCCAGACACCCTCCAGGATCCTTGTGAGAGTGAAGAGCTGGTCGGTTGTTCCACGACCAGGATGGAACCTGCACTGTTCCTCTTCAATCGGCGGTTCGACTATCGACTGAACCCTCCTTTCCAGCACCCTGGACTAGTCTTTATCAGGGAAGCTGAGTAATGTGATGCCCCTGTAATTGGCACACACTCTCTGGTCCCCTTTTTCAAATATGGGGACCACCATCCCAGTTTGCCACTCCTTAGGCACTGTCCCAGACCTCAACACAATGAATTTGGGGGGGGGTGCTCGAAAGGGGTCTCACCCAGGGAGTAATTCAGTGTAGAACTGCCACTGCTTCCTTTTATTTTTAATAGCTCTTGACAGTTAGAAGTGCTTTTGTGTAAATTACCGCCTGTAACGATGTTAAACCTTGGCAGGTGAGTCGCGGTACAATCTGGTCCTCCACCAGTTCTTTCTATCATCTGTTTAGTCTCACTCTTTTTGACAGAGACCCCGTTATCCTCTCTTTTTCATCACTCCGAAGTGCTCGTATATCTGCTGCGGTCAACACATTCATCACCGAATGTGACATTGCATTGTGCCAAGTGTCCCTGAGACAATGTTAACATTAAACATCAAGCTCCTGCGGCATCATGATAGCCGGGGGCCACTCTGCGGGGGAGACTGTGTGTGAAAACTTCCACATTAAAAGCATTGTAAAGAGCAGATTTTTCACTCCTGCCCCTTTCACATGAAAAATGTACAGCGGCATATTCATTACTTCATTGAGCTAAGTGAGTGTGACAAGGGGAGAGCTGCAGCATCCAAGGGCGGGGAAGCAGCACAGCAACAAAGCCTTGGGCCGTTCTCTGTGGACACGGCTTGCCCTGCTGCTCAGGAAGCGTCATTTCTGCACTCTGCTCGGATGTCGATTGACTGAAGGTGTCGCACACAGCATGAGACAGAGTTCATTCTAACCAATTTCTAATGTGAAGCACAGCCATCAGGCCATAGCCAATTCAACATCTTTAGCCCATGTGAGGACTCGGGGCACAAAGATATAAATAATTCATGCATCTTCATTAGTTTAATAGACATACGGATATAACCCCAGCAGAGGATGCATGAAGCATCACACAGGGACTGAACTGTTTGTGTGTTTCCTTTCACACACATACAAAGAGAAGGTTACATTTGATGACTTTCATGGATGAAAATAACTTCTGCTGCAGGCGTTCAATTCAACAGCGCTGCTACAAACAATATCAGTCATCTGTTTCCATTTGTCTGCTTGATTTCTTCAAACTGACACTGTTACTCCTGAAGATATCAGTCTGTCTACAGACAGGTACACAAATGTTTCAACATGTTTCTATTTCAGCGACATGCTGAAGCATATTGGAGCTGAAAAAAAAAAATAATAATAAAATAAGAGCAGCACCCATGTCTCGTGTCTGACACAGACTATTTCTGTGATTCATGAACATAACATATGTTTTTTTGGTTTCTTTGGGGGTAAAAATAAATTGGGTGAAATTAAATGATTTGAAAAATATTAAACCTCCTTGGCCGACGCCGTCGTATACGACGGCTAAGACCAAGCTTTACTAAATTATAAATAACTTTTTAATGATATGAGATAGAAACTTACTTTCTTTTTTGCTGAAAGGGTAACTCCGCGGACGTTCGAGCCAGTCATTGGCCATCTTTGTACTCCTCATAGAAGCTGTGTGATGACGTGCGCAATGTGAGTGTCCAATCGGAATTGGTTCACCATCACATGGTTTTCCAATGTCCAATCGTAGTGCAGATTTACCTCATGTGAAAAGCCAAAGATCATTTTCAGGAGTGATATGTTACTTGTTGGCCCGTTTGAATAGCCCCCTGGGTGCTCCAATGAGTACATCCCGTATGCCCTGCGCCATTACGCACAGCGATCAGTGAAAGCAGATGGAGAGCCTCTGATGACAATCTCATGTGCTCAAACAAAGAGTGTGTAACTGTCAGGATTGCTCCACTAGTTTGCATGTGAATGTTACTGGATAACTCTGTTGCTTTCTCGGTGTAAAGCACTGTTTACCATATCAATGGACAACAAAACGCATAGACCATTTTGTAGATAATGTTCAAAATGTGCATTTGTTTTTATTGTTTGAACCTTTTTGTTGTACAGTCTTTCACACAAGACCCCAAATTACCTTT